>NW_026068035.1:3038716-3261044 GCF_014885135.2 Alexandromys fortis
CCTGATTGCTCTTTGGGCTGATGAGGGAGGGGGACTTGACTGGGGGAGGAGGAGGGAAATGGGAGGCGGCGGTGGGGAAGAGACAGAAATCTTTAATAAATAAATAAAAATAAAATAAAAAATAAAAAAAGGGAAAAAAAAGAATCTTTGTCCATAGTGAAGTGGCACCATGTAACCACTGCTTGTTAAAAGTTCATTTATTTGGGTGTTGTGGTACACACCTGTAATCCCAGCACTCAGGAGGCTGAAGCAAGAGTGTTGGAAGTTCCAGTCCAGCCTAGGGTACATAGGGAGACCCTAAAAATAATAAAGTTAACTTATGTTATCCATTAATGTGAATATTATATGTGATTATTATTATAATTATTTTACCAGGGACATATTAAAAGCAGAAGACTGAAGAATATGTTATATAAGTATAACATATATTTGATGTTTACTTATTACATCTAAGAGCATTTGACGATCTTTCACTAAAGGCATGGGCTTTGCCAGTAAGACTCTGTATGTGGAACTCGTTAGTCCCTGTTTATGTTCTGTTGTCTATAGCCCACTCTAATGTAGCACAGGTCTTTCTTAACCTGATTATCTTTGCCCACTGGAAGCACTTGGTGGTTAAGAACCTATTTTTTTTAGTGGAATTTGTGTGAATTAAACTGCACAAGCATCAGTGAGATTACATAGTTCAGAAGAAGAGCTGAACTCTTCTGCAGTTGGAGCAGCTCAGTGTAAGGCGGGGCAACTGTGGGGCAGCTGGGGGCAGCACAGCTGAGCACTGAGCAGACACCTGTGCAGGAGATACAGCTGCATACTTCCTCATGCAGGCTGTGCTTGGTAATGAGAGGCTCATACTCAATGCCTCTCAGTCACTCTGATCCCTAGTCCCTTCTGAGACTCTGAGTTGACAGAAGAATGTATGTTTGTCCTGTGGCTTGGGAAGTGTCCTCTAACAACCACCCTGGTAGGAGATGAGTAACAAAAACCCATCACTGGGTGCTAACAGCTGAGACTCCTATCCAGACCTAATGGGAGTTAGGCAGATACACAGTGCTCAAGTGGACAGTTGTTTCACATGAACAACGGGCAGTCTGACACACCCCATTACTATGTCTAATCCTTGTTAGCTACAAACTAGACCACCAAAGTTCAGAGACCAGTGAACAGTGGGTTTACTTATGACATTCGAGGAAGTCTTAAGAGTTCTGCTTTGGTTTGACACTGTTTTATGTGTGAGCTTACCATTCTGCCTTGATCTTTATCTTGCTGTTTTAAGGAGGAAAGTGTCAGTTGATGGATCTTAGGAGTGGGAAAGTGCCGGGTTTTAAGTATCAGCAAATACTCTGGTGTATTTGACAACCTTGAAAGAGCCAAGCATTTTGCATTGCTGAGACAAAAGTTATTTCTTTCCTGCGTACAGTGTAAGAGAAAGAATCAAATTGCTGTTCTTATCTCAAGCAGCTTGCTTCACATCAGAAAATATGCCAGTGATTTCTGGTCCACATGTAGACCACTTCGTTCTGTCTGCCCTCATTACATGACACCCTGTTTTAAAGGTACACTCCCAAGCAAGTGGGCACAACCCAGGTTCCGCTCCACTGAGAAGAAGCCAGTCTTCAACTCCTAAAGTTAAGAAAAGTGTCAGCAGCCGGATCCATGAAGCAGTGAAAGCCATCGCCCTTTGTCACAACGTCACTCCTGTGTACGAGGCTCGGGCTGGAGTCACTGGAGAGACTGAGTTTGCTGAAGCAGACCAAGACTTCAGCGATGAGAACCGCACCTACCAGGCATCCAGTCCTGACGAGGTCAGTTGCTTCCTTGGAACATCTTCTTTGGGGAGGATGTTCTTCACAGGGCAAACCTGTGTAATCTGTTACCTGGACACTGCAGGCTTGAAGGTTGCTTCTCTGGAGCAAGGACACAGGACTGTCCTTAGCTGAAGGACATGCATACCTCTGGACATAATTTAGACCTTTCAAAGCTCACCTTTGACCCTAACATGTCAATACCTAAGAGTTGGTCCTTTGTATCCTTGATAGCCACAGACTAGACCTCTAACATTCAGACTGTTTCAGGATTTGCTGGATTTGCTTATGATCTGAAGATTCTTAAAGATGCTGGCCCTTTAGCTTTTATACCACTACATTTAATGGTTTTTACTTGAAATAACATGAGAAAACTCAGCTGGCTTTATATAGTTCCCAAAGTAAACTCATTACTGTTACTGTACTTCATAGTCCAGTTTTTCCTCATGTTTCAATGAGTCACTGGGTTTGTATATTAAATTTCCAGTCATTCTGTAGAATTCTTTAAAAAGATTTGTAGTATAAATAATTGAGAGACCTATAGAAATGATTTTTAAAAAAAACTTTAAGTGTGTTAACTTAGTCGTTTCTAACCTTACTCCATTAAGATTTGGAAAAATCTATTATTAAAATTTCTACTTCTTCTGCAGTCATTCTGAGTGTGTATGTAGTCTGTCCTCTTGGAGTACTTTAATCAATTATATAAAATAATCAAAGCAACTGTGGAGACAGTGCTAACAAATTAGGTCTTTCAAATGTCCTACAAAATTGAATCTTATTAAGTATAAAATCAGTATGTTTAGGAAAGTTGCTAAATTCTGGTTCTGGAAATAATAGAAAAGTAGGCATAGAACCCCAGTGTTACTGATGAATAGCAAACAGACCATGAGGAGTAGGGAGTGGGTCAAGAAACATTAAGAACAAGCATAGAGAGAGGGTAAGAAAGTGTGGTTCTCTTGCTGTACACTTTGCCCAGAGTCCAGACCCCACCCTGGCAGGTTACTAAGTGTGAGCACATGAAGTAACCCAAGAAGTGGGCTGGGGCTGTCAGAGCATGCACTGTGCAGTCAGGCGCACTGTACCTGCAGCTAGTAGATAGATGCCTTGTACGTGAGGAAGGGAGCCTTGTAAGTCATTGCTAGAACGACGGTGTAGCCTTCTTCAGGATGCAGAAAATGGTGGAGAGATGCATACCGAGCGGGAAGAACTCTGTTGTCTGCAGATGCATGAGGCCCCACCAGGCTTGAGGGAACCTTTTCTTCCCAGCTGCTCTAGACTTCCCAGCAGAAGTCTCTTGGTATACTGTGTATGTTTGTCAAAGCAGAATATCTATGCCTCTTGATCACTAGAAAAACCTAGTACTGTGTTTCTTCCCCTTCCTAGAAGTCACCTGTGGTGGTATTCTAACAGTCCAGGTGCAGTGATGAACACTTGTGCTTTATGTGGATACTAGAACCGCTTTCCTGGTGAAGAGCAGGTTTCCTTTTGTGTTAGTGATTTCTTGACCCCATCATGCACCAGGTAGACTTTGCAGGACTTTAAATTTTTCTTTGAGAGAACTTTGATGAGTATTGAACTGCACGTTCTCACTGGGTCTCCTGTACGCTGTCAGCTTTGCACTCTGAAAGAACAGAGCACTGCACTCTGGTGGAGAATCCCCAGTCCCGTAACCCTTCCCTTTGATTTCCCTTCAAGATTGAAGACTACTTGGCCAGGCTGGGTGTCAGGAAGTGCTGCCTTGTCCATCCTTCTTCCAGCCACTTTGAAAGGCACTCACTCTTTTCAGAGACTGAAGGCAATGATGAGGAACCGTGAAAGGAAACCCCTAGTGCACAAGCAGATTTGTGTCATTTCAAAACAAATGTAACTAGTGGCTATTTTCTTAAACAAGTTTATCTTAAAGTTTTGGATATTAACATTATTTCTGTTCAGTGATAATACTATATTATTATAGCCAGAATAAAGCAGTTCAGACATCATGACATGTCATTTAACACATAAGAACTTAAAAGTAATGCAAAAACAGGACAAAATGAAAGCATTTATTTAGACGTGGAAAGCTGAAGACATTTGGTTATTCACCCACCCTGCCAGCATCACCACCTGGAATACTATTAACCAGCTTCTTGTCTTTCTCACAAGCTACTTGTTCTCCATGTAGTAGTAGCACTGGATAGTCTCTCCGCCTCATCTAGGACCCTACCTGCTTTCTCTTTCCTTCTTTGTAACTAGTTGGCTTACTGCAGTGTTGATGCTACTCTGACCTGGTACATGCCATACTCTGGGACCTTGCCTTGCTAGAAACCTGCCTGCTCAGCCCAGATGCCTGCAGCTTCATCTCAGAGATTCCCAAATAAGCTCTGTTTGCCCTATCCAGAATCTTCTCCCTGACTCACGAGCATCTAGTTACAGTGGACATGACTGCATTGTACGTTACCCGTGGATTGAAGCACCAATACTTTCACTGTCGTCTAGATCTTTTTCTGTTCCTCTGAGGATTTTCAGTCGTCTTACTGTTGTTGGAATTCACCTGAGGTCATTTATCTCTAAAGGCCGAACAAAGCTGAGTTGAGGCAGCTGTGGTTCTGCACCACTTTAGTCCCGCTCTATCTGCCTGCTCATCAGTTGCTGCGCCCTAGGACAATTCTGAGCTTGTTACTGTCTCTGCATAGCTCTCCTCTCTCCCCACTCAGGCAAAGAATGTTCTAGTTTGAATGTGACATGTTTCCTATATGTACTTGTGTTGAACTCTTGGCCTGTAGCTGGTGGAGGTAGTTTGCTGTATCTGAAGAGGAAGGGAGATCTTTGGGGTCTCTTCTCCCTGTCCCTTTTCAGTCTTCCATGAGATGAAGAAGCTCTCTGGGACATAGTGCCACTGTCATTTCCTGCCCAACCTCATGAGACCAAGCAGCCCATGGGCTGAACCCTCTGAAACCCTGAGCTGAAATCAATCTTGACTTTAAGTTGTCCGTCACATTTTGTAGTTGTTATTGTCATTACAACTACATTATAGAGAAATGGTGTTAGAGAAGTAGGGTCATGACTATTAACTACCAGGCCATGTGCTTCCTAAGCCTTTGAGACCAGTTTAAGGAAGAATCTGAGCTAGCCTGGTCTACATTGTGAGTATAAATAACGATTTTCTTTTTTATTGATATGGGTTCATAGCTAAGATTATCTCTAGTATCACTAGAGTTTCTGAAGTTGAACCTTTAAAAAATGTTGGAACTATTAAGATTTTATGAACTCTTTGATATGAACTAAATGGACATAAGAGATGGCCATGAACCATTTGGGTCAGGGTAAGAATGTTATAGTTAGAACTTAAAATTTCCCCCACAGCCTTGTGTATTGAATGCCTGATCCCAGCTGATGGTGTATTTTTGAGAAGTTGTGGTAACTTTAGGGATAAGATCTTGGTAAAGGAACTAGATTGTTGTGAGTATTAATCTCCTTCCTCTTCCTGTCCTGCCACGCTCACTCTCTCCAACCACTGTGAAGGCCAGGCCAAGCTCAGGAGGGCAAACACCCATGGAGTAAACCTTGTGAAACTGTGACACAAAGTATATCTTTCGTCTGAGTTGTTTCCGTTGCATATTTTGGCCACAGATACACAAAAGTAACTAACACAATTGGCCGCATATACACAGGGCCAGAGTGGTGACCATGTGGGCTCCAGGCTGGACAAGAAACATTTACTTGGAAAAGACTGTAGGGTTGTCTAAAACTGAACTTGAAAGACAACTGGGCTGAAAACCCTTAAAGTTCGAGTAGGCCCTAATTCCTATGGGTTGGCAAGGCTCCATTCAACATTCAAATGTTTTCCTATTGGTATATAATAAAGCTGTGATAAGAAACTTACGATTCTTCCTGGAAGGCGCACCACATCTGATTTAGAAAATCCTGAGGTACACATCATTAATCCAGCACTCAAGAGACAATGGCAGGGAGATCTCTAAGTTTGAGGCTAGCCTAGTCTACATAGTAAGTTCCAGGTATGCCTGGGCTGTGAAGTAAGGATATAAGAAATAAAAATAAAAATAAAAAGAAAGGGAAAAAAATACTGATGTAGTCTGTGAAGATCAGGATTAGTTGAACTGTTGGTGGTATTTAGGAAGCTCCAGAATAGAATTCCATGTTGGTAAAAAGGGAGAAGCTAGAGCAATACACTTCATCTTTGCATACCTGGCCCTGCAGTATACACCCCTTTAGTGTCCCTTCGCCATTGCCCCACTGTGTGCCAGAGATAACTTTTGTAACCAACAGTGTGTGTCAAAATGGGATCCGTGTGTTGTGTGCATGCAGGTTGGGCTAGGGAGTCTTAGGAAGCGCAGCTCAGCAGTGCTGAACCGTTCGGAGATCTCAGGGTGACACGGTATGTGGTGGGATCTGTGTGACTTATAAACTGCTGTCTTCCTAGCCCTCTAGGAGGTTTTGAGGCAGACACAGGACACACATAACTGCTTATGGAAGGAAAAAAAAAAAAAAGCTACTGTTCTTTTTCTCAGAAAGGGCTAGCACTGTTTTTGCTGTTGTAGTATTCCAAAGCTCTTTCGTAATTCCATGTGATCACATGTTGAGAAGGTATTTCCTGCTCTTAAATGTTGGAAGCCTAGACCAGAGGTTTCTAAAGCAATTCTTATTTGAAGTTCAAAAATAAGCATATTTTTGCATTTTACATATTCACTTTATTGCCCACTAAAAAATTAAGTTTTGTTGAAGTACATAAAAATTCTAAAATATTAGGAATACACCATTGAAAACATTTCATTGATTTAAAGACTTTTAAGAGCTTAGAGAAATTATAACAAAGAAACTGCTAACCTTATACTTAACTTTTTTGATTTGTATGGAAATTTGACAGTGATTAAAGGTAGAATGTTGAGTGATATGTAAAAATTCATGTAACACATATTTTAAGTCTGAAAATGAAAACAATGAGCTTCGTCATGATTTTTTAAAGTGTTGTATTGACGTGGTGTGTGCAGATCCTGGAGCCTCAGGACAGGCATCCAAATAGCCTGTTGTTTGGTGTATTGAACCTTGCTGCCATTAGCTTGACAGATGATAGCAATGTTTCCCAGTCACCACAGCACCATTGTAAAAGCATTTCTTATTGGATAAAGTGCTCAGAATATTGCACCCCGGAGCTTTATTTAGGGAAATGGTTCAATTGATGTTTTCTGTTTAACCCCAGTATTGACCTATCACAACATCCATGTTAATAAGCAGTGTTATCATTTAAGAGACTGGTTTATACAGTCCTATCAATGCTATATTCATATAATCTTATTTATTCATGGCTCTAGCAGTTACTTCTCCATGATAACTTGTAAGATAGAGGATCCCACATTGTGTATATCACATTCTCATAGTCCCATCAGTTCATGGGACTATTTCGTCCTATTCTTAGGACAGAGTGGTCTGTTTAGTGCTCCCATTTTGAGTTTGTAAGCCAGTTGCTATTCTGTGTAGTATAAGCCACCATGGTTTTCATTTTCCCTAATAAAGGGAGGATCTTTTCTCTACCAGTGCTTTTACAGAGATGAGCTTTTAATCTGCAGGTAATAGAATTCTTTGAGGGTTAATTTTGAATTCAGAAAGGTACTGGTAGACACAGTAAGTACTTGCAGTGTTGCATCATCGGTTGCATGCTGTGTCTACTTGAAGGTCTAAAACTGGTAGTGATATCAGAGAATAAACAACTGACTTATATGTATGAGACAGGATCCATTTATGCTTTAGTCATTGTTTCTTATGATAAGTGATCAATATTTCATTTTCTCTAAGAGAAAAAGTTCTGCTTGCCTGTCATTTGTGTCTCAGGCTCATCATAGCAAACTAAAACTGAACAAATGTTAAATTCATCATAGACATTCCTTTACAGCATGAGCACCCAGCTTTCATTGTGTAGCTGCAGGTTCAGCGCTGTGGAAGGAAGCCAGAACTGAACTCAATCACAGGAATCTCAAGAGAACATAAGCTTAGGTTCAGTGCAGAAGTCATCAACATGTGATCAAGGCATAGCATGA
Source organism: Alexandromys fortis (assembly GCF_014885135.2). Taxonomy (NCBI): domain Eukaryota; kingdom Metazoa; phylum Chordata; class Mammalia; order Rodentia; family Cricetidae; genus Alexandromys; species Alexandromys fortis. The sequence continues at coordinate 3,046,551 of NW_026068035.1, forward strand.
CCTCTGCTGATTGTGGACCAAAGGATTGACTGGCTGTGATTTTTAATGGCTGCTTATTCCTGTAAACTAGCTATTTATTAGTGGCATCCTTTCCCCTATATGGATACATCTTCTCATCAGTAAGTCCTATATTTAATTATTATCTCAAGATACAGCTATCTTTGTCTTGCTCAACTATTTATGTGTAAGAGTCAGCTAGAATTAATGACAAATCACAAGTAGAATATTTTAAAATAAAGAACAATATGTCCTTAATAGCATTGCCTTTGGATTTACAGAAGAGCTAATGTATGTGGAGTGCTGTATTTTTTAATTCATTTTATTGTGTGTGCCTACTGAAGCAAGACTAATTGTGGTGTTTTGTCAATATATTTGTGAGGAGCAAATCATTGTCAGTGACACGAAGCCTTCACTCCGTGACCTTCAAGACCAATAGAGAATAAATACTGCATAGCCTGACTGTGAATATTGATTAGCACTTTTTCTAGATGATCAAATTGCATTTTAAGTTAATAATTCTATTAAATTATAACAATGATTGTAATAATCACAATCTAAAATGATGAGATGTCAATGATTAAATTATGATTTATAAAGCACATGGTAAAATATGTTCTCTCAGGGTACAGCTGGCACCTGTGTGTGCCTAGTTGCTAATAGGATAAAGGAAATTTCTGCCATGCATTTCAAGAAGATTAGCACAGAAATTTCTGGATAATAGAATTATAGAGAAAGGGATTGATAAAATCTTGCCCCGTGTTTTATTTCCTCCCGTATGGTGTGTCTCTAGGACATGCTTGCCTATACTGGTCCTTAGGTTGGGAACATGGAAATATGAGATGAGGTGCCTGTGACAGCTGGTTAGTGATTGCTAAGTGGCCCAGAGAGGAAAGTTCCCTCAGACTCTCACTGCTGTATTTTTTACATTCTCATTTTAATTATTCTTATCTTTGAATTATTATCAATAGTCACATTATGTATTAGAAATTTCAGAAAGCTTGGTAGTCATAAAAATAGTCATTTAAAATATACAAAGCCTTTTACTTCCAGATTATCATTTTCCATCTCTGAGAAAAATATCCCAGAGGTTATTTCTTGTTATAATGCCAGGCAGTAATTAATTCCATTTAGTATAGATACATACAGAGAGTATTTGATAACCTACCTCTAAGTTTTTATTTCATTACCTACAAAATTGCCTTATAAAATAGACTCAAATGAAGCATTGGATACACAGTATCATTAGTGCTGGTTGAGGAATGCGTTTTTTGGTTGCTTTTGCATCCATGACAGCATCTAAAAGAAACAGGGCAAGAGGGTGCAGGTGTCCCTCACTAGTAAAGCATTTGCCTAGCACAGGCAAGGTGCTACATTCCATCCCAGCTAGGAGAGAAGTGTGTAAGAAGACATTCACCTCCCTCTCCTCCCCGAATGTGAGAGGCTCACAAATTGAGCAACCATATAGTAAATACTTTTCTGGTTTCTTGAGCAGTCTTCTATTTTAATTCACATTATAGTTAGCCATATGGGTAAAAATATATTTTAAACTTCTGTACATCTCTAAAAAGTGACATCAACAGCCCAGTGCTTTCCTTTCTGGTCTCTGTGATAAGCAGCCAGAAGGATTTTGCCTTCTTACAGAGCTGTGAAGAGCATTCCAGGAAACCACTGGCCAGGCCCAACATAACAGGAGCTTAGGACCTTGGCTCTTAACCCAGTTCCTACAGCTTTCCATGGTGAAACCTGCATCTCCAACACACCTCAATTCCCCATTTTAACCATATCTCAGCGTCACAAGGACAGATGTATTTGAGGACCATGATCTCTGGGGCTTTCACATAGTTCCACAAGAAAGTATATGGAAAAACCCACATCGGGATCTAACTGTGGGTGATGGGCAGTGACCCAGGTATGCTTTACAGAGGCGAATTAGCAATCAAACTGAGATGTCAAATGCTATGGAACAGAGAACCACTTAAACCATTTCTGTAAAGTAATTTTAGAAAGAGACAGAGCACTTTGGAAACATTCTGGACAGTTGGTTGTTTGCACAAGTGAGCACACAGCCCTCAGGAAACTATGAGCAAACAACACAGTGTGTTGATGGAATGGCAGCGGGCCGCTTCCCGGCCTGCTTTACCCAAAATAATTACATGGAAACTGTATTCTTTTAAACACTGCTTGGCCCATTAGTTTTAGCCTTTTACTGGCTCTCACATCTTGCTTTAACCCATTTCTAATAATGTGTGTAGCACCACGAGGTGGCTTACCAGGGAAGATCTTAACCTGCATCTGTGTCGAGTGAGAGAGTCATGGCGACTGCCTTACTCAGATTCTTTCTCCCAGCATTCTGTTCTGTCTACTCCGCCTACCTAATTTTCAGTCCTGTTAAAGGGCCAAGGCAGTTTCTTTATTAATCAATAGACATATGACCCTCCTCCATCGACAGTGAAGCCATGTTTTCCCAGAAGCTCCCTTTGTTTTTACCTGACATTCTTTTTTTTTTAATCTGAGGATCATTTTCTCTTAGACTCTTCTTAATTGGAACAGTTTCTCACTTCCCATGTTTTTATGACACTTTTGGAGGTGATTGGCTGGGTGACTGTCTCTCAGATTGGGTTTGTTGGAATTTCCCTGCAGAGTAGATGGGTTAGGATCTTGGAAGGAAGAGCATGTTGCATTACCTCATATCACTTCAAATCAGTTTCCATGTACGCAGCACTACCAAGCTGACCGGCATCACTTGTCCCAGGTGTTTTTCAGTATCTGCACTGAAGTCTACCCTTTCAGTTTTTCTTTTAACTCTGTCTTGTTGGTCAGCCAGGTGTGGTGGCATTCAGATGGCAGAAGCAGGGAATCTCTTGAGTGTCAGGTCAGCTTGGTCTACATAGTGAGTTCTAGGACAGCCAGGGTTATGTAGAGAGACCCTATCTCAAAAATCAGTAACAACAAAAGTTGTATTCTTGGTCAGGAAGCTCCCATGTACAGCCTGTCTCAAAAGGGGTATTATACACCCTCCTTGAGGATGAAGTGCTTGCATAAGTTAGGCTTTGCACAGAGAGTTCTCCATGCCTTTTCTGTGACGTGTGAAGTCATCCATTTATTCCTCACAATGGACTCATGAATACTTGTTTTATACTTGGGGTCTTAATCCCCTCTAGTGCTCCTTTCTGTATTTAAGCATTACTTTGTTTCCTGTGCATGCAGAGATGCTACAGGTACATCATATATGTATTTATATCCTTGCTCCACTCTTTCCCATCATTTCTCTAAGGATCCAAGTTGACACCTGAAAAGGTCCACAGCCCCTGAAATGTACAAATGTACAACCATGCGTAATAATGCTGTTATGATAATAATGTTATCTGTTTCTTCAGAGCATGCTGAAGGAAGCATCTTTTTTAAAGGATATGTATTTTTGTTTTATTTTATTTTGTTGGTGTGGGGCAATATGTTCTGTAACTGAGGCTCATCCTCAGTCCCCAAAGCATATATCTTTGTTTGAAGCTGTAGGAAGAAGACAGACTCTACTGCCAGTGCCATTGGAACTTTCTTTGCTTTTATTTCTACATGTAATGTCATCAGATACAAGTCCTTAAAAGAATACCTTGGATCTATTCCAAATAAATGCGGAGAATTTGCTCTTTCTTTATGCAGTTCTTTAGTAATGGTCCCAGGGTTCAAAGCTCAGGCTGAAGCTGGAGAACGGCTGAGGGTGGGATAGCCGCCCCTGGGCGTTGGCTACTGGATTTACCCGTTAGAGATGACGGTGACCGCCACGGTCTAAATTCACAGCAGTTCTCCTATGAGGCTGTTTCCTCCAGACACTTGTTTACCTTTGTATTAGCAAAAGAATTCTGCCCAAGACCAAGCAGGTTACACTGGACAGTAATTAAAGTATCTGTCTTGTGGAAAATTTAACTCTGATTTGCTTGGCTGGATATAGATATGTGATCCTCAGGGTGATTAAACCTTTTGGATGGAATGCTGGGCTAGGTGTAAGCAACTGATTTTTGTTATAAGCTGCTAACTCAAAGGAGCTGTGAAGCCAAGCATAAACTAAATAATAAACAGATGTGAGTCACCAAATATAGAAAGCCTGGTCCTGACTGCAGTGGGGCACTGTGAGATGATAGGGTATTCACGGAAAGATGCAATTTACGGGTCACAGTGTAATAGTAACCTTTCACTGTAAATTGAAAATTAACCTTGGCATATTAGATCATTTGCAGCTTATGGAGTCATTGTCTTGGATAGGAGGAGGCACTGTGGTCAGGTGCCAGGCTCTCCTCTAGATGGGATTGTTCTCCTAACATCTCCATGTCGTCTTTGGTACTGTAGTTTGGAGCAAGCTGTTGATGCTCTCAGCTACAGTATTAGATCATTGGGAGGTGTTGTTCCTTCTCTTCCGATAACCTGGAGACTTGGAGTATGAGTTTAGATTCCAGCTTTTACTGTGGCGCACCATTGAATATTTTGTGCGCCACCTTAACCAGCAAGTAACAACCGATGCTAAGAGGGTGGGAACATGCTGCTGTTGCTTTGTAGCAAACAGCATCAAGACTGGGCATAGAAAGCCATTTGTTTCTCATAGACACATCTGTAGCCATGCAAGTCCTCACACAGTGTTCTGACCCATACCATCCCTGCTCCCAGTAAAGATGACAAGGCCGCCAAGACAGAATGACCTGGTGGCCTTGTCAGAGGCCACCTGAGAAGATCAAGTCTGCTGATTCCTCACAGTACTGGAAAAGCACTGGGAATTCTGTTACTGTGTGTGTGACTTGTCTCTGTGCCTCGCCCTAGAAGTGTACTCTTAAAATACAGAGGAATTGAGTGCACTACCTCAGATGGGGACTGCCCGACCCAGAGTTCTTGGCTGTAGTCAAGGGCTTGGTTTACTCTAGCGTGGTCCTCTGTCACACCTTCTTTTAGTCTATCCTGCTGAGTACACTGGACGGTGTGGTCACACTTTCACTCTGTCTGTCATAGGCTAGTTATTTTCCCTAGTGCACTGCTTATAACTTGTGAATGGTAGCATAGAGCTACCTGTGTCTGTGTGTTTGTCATGTTAAACAGCTCTCATACGTGTGCAGTTCACTCCTTTAGGAAGTGTCCTGAAAGAGCATGAAGAGCCCAGCAGAGACTGCCAGAAGAGTGCAATATGGCTGCAGGCCTGCCTGCCTATTTCTGTCACACCCCGACATTTCTGTCTACCCAGTACGGGGAGACAAAGCACCCCATCTCCCCTGGATGCTGGCCAAACTGCACTCGAGCCCCTGAGGGAAGCTGTGCCCTCACTGAGCTGTGCTGGCGTCCATTAAGGACTGAGAGGGTTAAGTGCTATTTTATAACAACTAACTATAAGAATAACTCCTATGTTTGAGCACCTCCATAAGCCAGGAATTCACTTATATCCTTTCAGCCTGAGGACAGTTCACAAGTGTCCTTTGCACATTCTAGAGGGAATAAGCCTTGAAAAAAATAAAGAATTAGACACAGAACTGGGTGTCACAGCCATACTTGGTTCAGATCCTGGGCTGGGCATCTACTTTGTTATTGTCTCTGTCCTAGCTATCACTAATTGTCCACTTGACACAAACTAAGATCACCCGAAATTGAGTCTCAATTAACCTTTTTATCATACTAATCTGCAGCCTGTCTGTAAGGGATGGTTGCCGGAAGGCCCAGCCCACCGTGAGTGGGCCATCCTTAAACAGGTGGTCCTGGGCTGTATTAGAAAGCTGTCGTACTTTAGTCTGGGAGCAAGCTAGAGAGCTGAGCCAGCCAGCATGTTTCTCCATGATTCCTGCCCTGCTGCCCCTCGGTCGCGGGGCCTGGAAGTCAAAGCAGTGTTTTATCCCAGCACCGAAGGAAGGCAGTCTTCTTTACCTGCTGCTGGCAGGTGGGCACCCTGGTGGCTGGTGTCATGAATTCATTGGTCAGGTATCAACTTACCTTTCCTACTGGGAGAAAGGAGAATGTAACACTGTTGTCTCCTTAGCAACCTGTAGGACCATAGGTGGTAAGTTGGAGCAAAGCATGAGACTCAAGTCCCGGATAATGGTTAGGTATTCTTTCTAGGTCTAAAGCTACGGGCTTCGGGAATTCAGTCAATACACATTGTAGAATAGTCTTTGTGGTATATACTGGTCTTCTTCTGAACAAAAATTGTCATGTTCACTTGTTACAGCGCTGTCCAGAAGTATATGGGAGAGCGTGAAAGTTAGCATGCTTTGTTGCCCTGCATCGGTTATGCCTCAGCGGGCTCTCTGCACACCAGGGTGCTGTGTTTCATCGCGTGGTTTTCCCTAACCGGTTCCTCCTCACACACTCTGGTCTCCTCAGGTGGCACTGGTGCGATGGACGGAGAGTGTCGGACTCACCCTGGTCAGCAGGGACCTTACTTCCATGCAGCTGAAGACCCCCAATGGCCAGGTCTTGAACTACTGCATCCTGCAGATGTTCCCCTTCACCTCTGAGAGCAAGCGGATGGGCATCATTGTCAGAGTATGTCGTGTCTCCCAGCTGTGCACACACACCAGTTCTTGCCGCCATGGTTTTACAGACCTCCTAAATCAATACAAAACTTCCCCCCAGAAAATTTTAAGGTCAAATATTTACTCAAATACTATGTGCTTTATTGTTTGTTTAAAAAAGAAAAGAAAGGAAAAGAAAAAACCTCAGTATATGAACTGAGAAGCTGGTATGGCTCCCATTGATAAAGTCATTCTCCACTGAAGCAGAACAAGATGAGGGCAAAAGTAATATTTTAATTAAAATTGTTTTGTTTTGTCCTCAACATAAATCATATAACGTGCCAAAGAACTTAACTGAATGATTTATGATCACAAAGTCACTAATTCATACCTTTATTCTAGTTACCTTAATTAGTACCAGATTGTATTTTGAAATTTCATTTGCTAAATAGTGAAATTCTGTCACACATGAAGCATTAATACTTAGATTGCAGAATTAAAGTACAGCATCTTGGGTGTTTGCTAACTTTGACTTTCACTTCTCTGGCATGTCAGGACAGTTTCTACCAAGAGAGCCCAGGGCACATTGTCTACGGCCTGCCTCCTCCAGAGCCTCTCCTTTAGGCCAGGGGTTCTTTACAGGGATCACTGCGGCCCGGCTCTCTTCTGAGTCTTTTCTTACCCTATTACAGGATGAATCCACAGCAGAAATCACATTCTATATGAAAGGGGCTGACGTCGCAATGTCCACCATTGTCCAGTACAATGATTGGCTAGAAGAGGAGGTAAGCAAGCTATTCTCAGCATTGTACAAAACGTCTTCAGGATATTTAGTAAACCAATGACAGAAGAGCAATGCCTTTTCCACACTTGTACCGTTGGAGTGAACTGTGTCATCACCATTTTAAGCCACCACATGAATAGGTGGCCAGGGATGATATTTTTTTCCACTAAATTTTCTGAATATTTATAGTTCTCCTAGGTCCATATAAACAAAGGCTAAAACCCTGGTTAGTTATAAAATTTTTCTTCCTATAGAAATAATTGCCATTTTTGTTTGGTGTATGAAGTATTCAGATACGTAAAAAAAAAGTAGGTCTAAAATATCATTGGATACATAGCCAATTAGACGTGCACATATATATATATATATTATAGCTATTGTAAGGATATTTTAATTTGTATTTTAATCTTATGCTAATTTTCTCTCTTATAAGAAAGAACAGAAAATAAGGTACAAACATAAGCAATTCTATATTATTATTCCTAAATATATTTATAGTTAGCCTCATGAGGTTCTAATATTTATTGTTAAAGTTGTATATTAATCAGTAATTGGATGTCAAAGTAAAGCTAAGGTTGCTAGGATTATAGCCAGGTCTCTCTCTCCTGTGTATACAGTGCTGCAGGTGCCTGTGTCTCTTTTCCACTGTCAGACTGCAGAGCTGGTCTGTCAGCACAACAGCCACACCCGATATTCACGATGGTCCTGGCAATATGAATCAATATCTCCTTCAGGGCTCTTTGATTTAATCAGAGACATGAATAAATTAAATTCCCTGAAGACCTAGTAAAATGCCATAAAAATTACTTTTGGTCATAATGACATGCAATTAATTGTAAAATACTTGTTTAATTTATTTAGCTTTATGAGGTCAAATCAATAAATGTCTTGCAACAGACAGATAATGTCAGATTGTTGTTCAGAAAGATAACTTCATTAAAAATCCTATGCACATTTGTTTGTTCAAATTGTATTTTCTTGCCATAGATAAATCTTTTGCCTCTTCACCACCAGTATGTTTGTTGTAGTTCTGGTGTAGCCTGAAAGCCTTTCACTGTACCAAGAGCAAAGCAAAAGGTGGTTTAGCAAAGTTCCTGGGCATGTTTATTAATATGCATGTTGATTCGGGTCCCTTAGAGCCTGATTCCGACCTGTAGTCTGGGAAAGCCCCCTTTATTGGGAGTCACACTGTTCGTTCACAAGCATAAGTGACATTGGTGCCACTGGAACAGTTTAGATTTTGAAATGAATCACTGGCTACCTTCTAGTGTGCCTAGAACATAGGCAGCTTGTACCCCAAATCTCCTTTCTTTACCTTAGCCCCAGCTAAAATTTTTCTACTTTTAGTAGGGGAAAACAGTATTCTATCGTAATTATTATGCACTATAAATAGGATTAGCATCTTATCACACACCTATTGAATTATTTCCATTTCCCATTTATTATATAAATAGGGTGGTGACTCATCATGGCCTCTTTCCTTGTCCAGTTAAGAGCTGAGCCCCAAGCCTGGTGCGTAGGGTGGTGGCCCTGTGTGATCGGCCCTGTGCATGTCTGTGGTGCTGTGTTTCTGCCAGACACCAGCATGCCACTTTATTCCAGGGACTAATGTCGTTCCACAATAGCCCTGCTGGAGCAATTTCTATGATGAACCTGAAGCAGGCAGCTCAATGCTTTGCCCAGAAACACAGCTGCTGTGATTTTGGGGCCCAGCCATCTTAGATCCCTGTCATCTCTCTTCCTCACCCCTCAGTGGGGCAGTTATGGTGGGGTTCTCCTGCAGGTGGGACACAGTGATAGAGAACTTGAAGACATCTTCCGCATGTTTCCTCTAACTTTCCTGGGCTTCGCCTGTCCTTTCTCGCTCAGCTTTGCTGTGGTCTGTGGCTCTTGAGGTTGCTATGCTTTCATAGTGGACCTGCAGGGAAGTGAGAACAAGACGCAGCACTGCTGGGGAGTAGTCCTGATGGGCCCCTGAGGCCTGATTGCCGTCAGCTCAGGTACTCTGGGAGCCACAGATAAGAGCTCCTTTTCTTGCAGTGTGGAAACATGGCACGCGAGGGGCTGCGGACCCTTGTGGTGGCGAAGAGGACTCTGACAGAAGAGCAGTACCAGGACTTTGAAGTGAGTTACACAGTCATTGCCACTCGATCCCCTTCCTTCTGAGAACGCTGTTGTGTCACTGCACTGCAGCTCTCCGGTGCAGTCTGTGTCTCTGAGATTGGGGCCTGCAGTGTCCACAAAGGCCGGGAGTTCCATTTCCTCAGCAGAAGCTGAGGGTGCCTCAGAAGTGCTTCAGCATGAAGCTGTCTGGATTCTAGAATATTTGCTTAGATGGCAAGCTAAGTTATCCAAAATGCTCTCCAGAATCTGAAACTATTTTTTAACGTGATGTCATTGCTCAGGTTGTATCTGATTCTTGATTATTTCAGGTTTCCACATTAGGGAAAGTTAGACTAGAGTTAATAAATGTTCATGTAGTAGATACTTGAGTGCTTAAACATAGCATCTATACAGCATATTACTTCTGACCCCAAGAGCGCATTCACTCCACACAGAGAGAGCATCTACACACATGTTTGCCTGTCCCCTGTGCCCTCAAGAGCTGATACAGTACAACTGTGTGAGTCATACACATGAAGTGTGAACATGGTTGTGTGCCTGTTCCTTCTGTCTTCAGAGCCGATACAGTCAGGCCAAACTGAGCATCCATGACCGGACCCTGAAAGTCGCTGCAGTGGTGGAAAGCCTGGAGAGGGAGATGGAGCTATTGTGCCTCACTGGGGTGGAGGACCAGCTGCAAGCTGATGTGCGGCCCACTCTTGAGATGCTGCGGAATGCGGGGATCAAGGTACAGCCTGCATCCTCTGGCTGCCAAAACTGCTTTCTTACTGAGTCAAACTCACTTTTTCCTTGAAATACTGTCCTGGGGTGCTCTATGGGATGACAGCTTACCCCTCATTTTCTTAGTCGTCTAGCTCCGGAAGTCTTCACAGTGCCCTCCTCCAGACTTCTCTCTGGCTCTTTCTTTTTTCACACCCAAGACAGCGTAGCCTTCCTGAAACAGGGCTCCGAACCTATCCCTCCCCATGGCACATGAGGATAGTCTGAGGAGGGCTGCCAGCTTCCCACTTGCCTTGCTGACTGTTTTCTCACCTGTATGTCATCAAAATCCTGCACCATCAGAGCGGAACAGAAACCACCTGTGGTCCTGGGTCTGTTCAGGCGTCCATAGCACATGGCACGCAGCACTAGTTAGGGAGAAGTGTAGTGCAGAAGCCCAGCTTCAGGTAGGCTTTAGTTGCACTTGCTGCTCTAGAGCTGGGGTAGACCGAAACCAGTTGTTAGGGAGGGTCATTCACGGGCTATTCGCTGCCCGGGTAGCTATGCTTCTGAAGCGACATGTATCCATTGCCACAGAGGTAGGAGGAGGGGCTGCAGCTACAAGCTGCGCTTAGCCTTCCTGCAGGGACATGCAGAAATGCTGATTCGGCACAGAAGCGCTTTTCTCCCTCCAACACTTGCGTCACACATGAGCTCTCCCCGGCCCTTGTGGCCATCACAGAACTCTCCCAGGACCTCCCTCTGCCCACACAGTGCCCAGCTTCCCAGCTGCTCTATTGCACAAACTGGCATTTGGAACACAGTGTTTGCAGGAATCCAGCTGGCATTTCTGTCATCAGTTGACAGGGTCAGTCCCTTTCCCAGTGGACTTGGTTTCCAGGGTGACATTTTCCCTGGGGACATTCTCCCGGCCAGCTGTGCCTGAGTCCTCTTCTCCTCCTTCATCTCCTTATGTCTAAATCTAGCACTTACAGTATAAGGTTTGGTTTGGGGATGCTGCTTGCTTAAGGTTAGGAGTTAGACATGGCTGAGTGTTTGAAGTAACCTACGATCTATTTTCTGACTGTGCATGCTAGATTATCAGTATTAAGGTAGTGAAGTTCCTTGGTATAGAACTTCAGGTATTTGTAGTAATTTGGTGCCGTAGTGCATATGACTGTAGACCTTGCCCTCTTAGCTCTTCTCCCCGTACCCCCTGACTAGACTGCTCTGAAGACAGGAATGTAGTGTTTATCAGCCATCTCTCAGTCTCTTTCCTGAGTGACAGGTCGCTCAGCAGTGGCAATGCACACTGTGGTTACTGGGTTTGTTACAGCAGTGTTTCCTAATCGTAGGTGCAGTGAAGCTAATGAGAGTATCTGAATAAACAGAGCAGCCACCGCTGATTGGGCCAGTGGAGGGGACATGTGCCATGCGGGTTTTCCTGGTTCCAGCTCCACAAATGTATCTTTCAACATGATAAAAACAATTGAGAGACACTGATGATGATAAGTTAGTAACACGAGGACTTTTGCTGTTTTGCATAAGCGCCCTGATCACTTCACAGTCAGGCTTTTAAATCTTTTCCACTCGTGAGCCCGTTTTGCCTAAGAGACTGTTTTTACATGACCCTAAATATATACAAAATCATCTCACAAACCAACAGTTATGATTATAAATCATAAATTTATTTTAAAACAGTTCATTATATGATTTTACCATCCATTAAAGACAAAAACCAATCTACATACTAGTGAAATTAATGTTCCTTTTATTTTACTGTCAAGAATTAAGTCTTGACTGCATATTTGATACAGCAGTATGTGTAGAGTATCTTCAACTGTTCTCAGAGTTGACCAATATTTTATAGTCATGAATGTCATTTTGCATAAATATATAGTGAAGGGGGCAGCAGAGGTTTGTTTAGAACCACTTCAGAAATTAGGAATTCTGTCCCAATTCCAATCCAGAATTAGTTGAACATTTTTTTTATGAAACTCACATCAGTAACTCAAGCTGCAATTTTTAAAATTAAAAATTCTCACACAATACAACCCAGACATTTCCATTTCGAGGAGTGACAGCCTTAAAACATTAACAGCCTTTGTTTTCACAATTAAGCCATTCTGTTTGGGGAGCAGTGAGAAAAGTTTGTACAGTAATCTGCTACAGCCCATAGCATTCAGTAGTCTGCCGTCTGAGCCGCAGCCTCTCAGCCTGCTCATGGGTGCTGCACAGCCTGGGGTGAACGTGTGTTGTGTGACTCTTTATACATTTGCTTTTAAATTATGTTTCAGTCATTGCATGTTCAGAAACCTTTTTACTGCCATTTTTTACAGCCATCCTCACAAGCAGTCAGTTATGTGACCGCATATGAAATCCTGGCCTGCAGTTTAAGCAGCAGGAGTCCAAGTATATCCTTTGACATTGTGTTGCCGTGTGTATGCAGCTTTTTATGTTGAGGTGGCACTTTGATATAAGTACCTTTTGGGTTGTCTGTGAGCCCATTGTCCCGTTTGAACATCACCTCCCAGCTGAAGGTCTGTGTCATCTGCTGGCTCTCTGCACTCCTCTCCCGTCTTCAGGCTCCTCCCTCAGCCTCAGCTGTCCATCTGCGTACCACTCTGACTTCTTCTCCTGGAACAAATCAGGACTTTTTTATTGTGGCGCAAACACACAACCATAGCTGCCTGTTAGACACTTGTAGCAGCTTTCTCGGACCACCAGCCCTGGAAATCACGGCACAGAGACTAGTTATTACTATGAATGCTCGGCCTTATCTTGTGCTTGTCGCACTAGCCCTTATAACTTAGTTTAACCTGTTTCTCTTCATCCACATTTTGCCTTGGGGAACTTTATCTTCTTTCATTCTGTATTTACTGCTTTTGCTGCTGCTTCTGTGTCTGTTTGGCTGGCAGCGGCCTGGCTGGCTAGCCCTGGGAATCTCACCCTTTCTCCCTCATTCTCTTCTCTCTTGAGCCTAGATTCCTCCTCCTAATTATTCTCTATCCTGCCTATCCCTCCTCTGCATAGCTATTGACTGTTCAGCTTTTTATTAGATCAATCAGGTGCCTTAGGCAGGCAAAGCAACACATCTTTACATAGTTAAAGCAGTAGTCCACAATAGTAAGTACACAGTTTGAGTTCATGAAATAAACTCACAATGTTCTGCAGCCATTGCTGTTCCCATCTCTAACTCTCCATCTCCCCAGCCTGGAAGTCCCCACTTAAGCTCTTACTCCTTGCCCTATGATTATGGCTTCTCTGGACTCCTCATGATATGGGATTATACAACATTTGCCCTTTGAATCTGACTGACTCTGTGTCAGAACTTTCCACTTGGAGGGTCAGCGAGGTGACCACATTTCATTTCTCCATTCAACTCAGTACGCTCTTGGCTTGCTTCTCCTCAGCCTTGCGTGAGAATCCTGAGTGTGGGGCACAGAGACCTGTGCACAGAGACACACTTTACAGAAGTAGAGTCACACCACTGACCACAGGCTTCGGTTATTTTCCAGATCTGGATGCTGACAGGTGATAAACTGGAGACAGCTACTTGCATTGCCAAAAGCTCACACTTGGTGTCCAGAACTCAAGACATCCATGTCTTCAGGCCAGTAAGTACATTTCTAAGTCACTTTAAACTGTTAAATGGGTTTTGTTCATTTGTTTGTTTTGAGAGGATTTTGGTTTGGTTTGGTTTGGTTTGGTTTAGGGTTCCCCCCACTTCCCAGAGACAAGGTGTGTAGCTCTGCCTGTCCTGGAACTTTTTCTGTAGACCAGGCTGGCCTTGAACTCAGAGATCTGCCTGCCTCTGCTTCCCAAGTGCTGGGATTAAAAATGTGTGTTGTCATGCCCACCTAAATTGTTAAGTGTTTATCTTACAGTTAAAATGTGTATACAGTGATTGCTAAATATCTTTTAAAAATCAGCATTGGAGATGTTTTCTTATTCTGTTGTTGAATGATTTTGTCATGCATTTTGATGGTAAACAAGCTGCAGGTTGAAAAGCATTTTTTCCTATACATTTCATATTGTTGTTGCTTCCTATTTTAAGTAGGCATACTACAGTCATTTTCTACTCAAAACTTATAAGAAGCTGTATGTTGCTTTTAAACACCCATGTTCCTGACTAGCTGTACCATTTGTGCAAAGGTTGCTCCTAGGAGACAAGTGCAGATAGAAAGTGGAAGCGCTGGTCTGCTGCCACCCAGACTGAAAGGTCTTCTGTAACTAGTGCAAGGAGAGTGAGAGAGGGAGCTCAGTTTGTGTGTTTACTGTACTCACTGGTTATGATGAGTTTAATTCAAACAAGAAATACAAGTGCCTTGGGTCATGATTGATGGTGAGCAAGCAGACACCATGTGGCAGTGGCTGTCTGCATAAAGTGCTCGCACCTACAGAAATAATTATTTCAGTATCATTTACATGTAAATGTATTTTATTTTGAAACATCAGAATCTCAAATTATGCCCTGCAGACTACTATTTGCAATTAAATTATTAATGCTTCTGATAAAACTTTCGATCAATTTTTGTTGGCTTTTAGAGTTATGGCAGCACAAATTAAAAATTTCACAGTAAACCTACCTCCTTAGAGACGAGGTGGAGAGTAATTTGGAGCATGTGAAACTTCTAATGTATTTCACTCCTCTGTCGTGTTTTTAATGCCTCTAAAATCTTCACAGAAAGCATGTGCAAAGCCAGTGCCTTAATTCCTGGCATATTTTCATTCTCAAATTAATATTTTAAGATATGTATTAATTTTACACTTTTAGACTCCTTACTTCTGTATATAATAAGTAAAAATGGGATGAGTTAAAACTCATGGCAAAAATGATAGAAGTAACTTCATGAAGTTATTTCGCATTATTCCACATTTATAAAGAAGCATGTTTAATTATATAATTACAGTCTATACAATTACATTTCTTACCTGGTGTGTGAGAAAGGGGAAGTCAACCTCCTTGGGCCCTTGTATTCTGACTTATAATTTTCTAAGGCTCTGTTTGTGATGTGTAAGCCAGCGATCTTCAGCACTGCTCACAATACCCACACCTACATTGCCACCAGCTTAATAAATCATCTTCTAGACAGTGCTAGAAAATCCTTGGCATTACATTCTTATGAGAATGTTTTTATAACAACAATAGCCCTCGCTTGCCTTCATGACCACAAACCAGAAAACAGCCCTGTGACGAGGCACAGGCACATTATCTGTAAGGACCTTGTTACAGCACTCCTGTTCTTAGGGGAAGCACCTTTCGGTTCTAAGTACAATATCTAAAGGGTCCTATTGTGAAACCTGAAAATGTCTTACTGCTCTATTGCCTGCATTTTTAATTCATGCTGCTTTTTTTTCCCTCCAATGAAGGTGACCAATCGGGGAGAGGCCCATTTGGAGCTGAATGCATTCAGAAGGAAGCATGACTGTGCTCTGGTCATATCCGGGGACTCTCTGGAGGTGAGCATGGGCGTGGGCTCATGTGCGTCTCTCCTGTGCTAACCGTGTACTACCTGTGTATCTCTCTGACTCCAGAGGTCAGACTTGTGAGTAATGTACTGTGTTCTTTCTCTCTGTCCATCTGTCTAAGACTGACCTCTGTGATTGAGTGTGTTTGTCTGTCTTCCCAGGGCATTCAGCCAGGATTTCCTGAATAACACATACTCCACAGCAGCCCAGCCAGCCTCTCCTGTCATGGCAGTTTTGGGGTTTTGTTTTGTTTCATTTTGTTTTTCCTCTGTAACATCAAGACTGCTGAATGCTCAGTCCTAGGGACATGTGCTGGCCATGTCTGACTGACCCTCTGCCCCTCCTGTTTAGAAGCTGCTTGAGTTCAGCAGGTCAAGGCCCTGTCCTAGTTTTTGGTTCCATGCTCATTGTTAATGGCATAATCCCCCAGTGGTCATGACATTCAGCTCACAGTACTTTACTCTCCATTGTCTAGACCAGTGTTCCGTGTGTGTGTGTGTGTGTGTGTGTGTGTGTGTGTGTGTGTGTGTGTGTGTTCCATAGCTACCTGGGTAGAAGTGCTGGGCCCGCCAGTCAACCTCTGGCATTCTCAGGGCACTTCAGAGTGTAGGGGCCTGAGTGGACTGCAGGAAAAACTCAGGGGGGAAATAGAGGCCATTGGGCCAGTTGTTATTTGTACTTAACTATATGTGTGGTTTTCACCTTCATACTCCTCCTGTTCTCCCTGCTTCTAGTCCTCCTGCCCTAACACACTTAGGTTTATGAGCCTCATATTGTGGAATCACACAACATTGGTGTGTTTCCAAGAGCCAGACTGCAGTTCTCTTAAGGTTCAGTAATGTCTGTTTATCACTGCTGCAATAAGGGATTCGGTCAGGCCTTGCTGACAATTCAAAGCAATTGTGACTTTGGTTGTATCAATATGATCACGAGATGGGATTCGTTTGCTTTAATATGTTCTAGATAGTCTTTTCTGTCTATAAACATAGAGAAGAACTATTCTCTTACATCCTGATAAGTAACAAAACATCCTGTAAGTAGCTAACTAAACCATACCTCTTCCATGAGATTAAAGGTTATGTAATGAGAACTCTAAACCAAAAGAAAAATAAGACATAAATTAAGATAGTTGTGTGTGAAACCAAGTGCCGGGCGGCTCCCAAGGCATCCTTGACATGGCCTCAGGCGTCTTCCTCCCCTGAACAGAGTGCAAACAACACAGCAGCCGTGGGTTCTTCTCAGACATACAGATAGAAGGAGGTTGACAAGAATCCTGGCTACAATTGGAAAGGAAGTTTACCACAGCTCCTGGCAGGGTGTACACCTGCCACCCTCCGTGCAGCTGGCTGTTAGTTCTCTGGTCTTTTGAGAGATAAGAGCCCTCCTTTTGTTGGTAACCATCTGGGCCAGATGACCTGAAGACCTGCTCTTCCAGTCCCTGTCCTTCATGATGGGAAAAATCATAAGAACCTGGAGAGTGGGTAGACAGTGCTGTGAGATTTGCGGTTTCTCAAGCAGTAACTCTGAAAAGACCTTGAGTGTCATGGGTCAGACCAAGATCCCCTGAGCCACATGCCTGGGAACCAAAATAGGAATATAGTCTGGGGGAAGATGTTTGGAACTGGCTCCAGAGAAGGACACACATGTTTTGGACATATTAGCCCGGCAACTCTTCAGAATGTTCTATGATCTCTGACCTTTGCCTCTGCCTGAGACACTCTCCTCACACAATACAGTACCTTTAGGAGATCTTGTACTCTTCCTAACTAGGGGTCTGGCCACCCCTTGCCCATCTCTGTACCTTGCCCTCCTACAACAAAAGGTGGTTTGGAGGGCATAGTCACAAACCCAAAAATGCAAGTATACTTACTTGAGGAAGTCTAAGGCTTCCCCATAAGTCTGCTTACCTGCTGCTTGAGCCCAGTAGTCACAGCACTGTCTCCCAGGTCTGCCTGAGGTACTACGAGCATGAACTTGTGGAGCTGGCCTGCCAGTGCCCTGCTGTGGTCTGCTGCCGCTGTTCGCCCACCCAGAAGGCACACATCGTGACCCTATTGCGTCAGCATACCAGAAAGCGCACCTGTGCCATTGGTGAGCGCACCACCTTCAGTCATGCCTTGGGTGGGTGGTGGGATAGTGTGCCACCTTCCTGTCAACAGTGAAATGTGACAACCACCTTGTCAACATTTACAGGCAAAATTGTGTTGTCTCTAAAACTGACTTCATCTACATTTTATTTATACTACCAGTAGTATCAAAACAAACATATAATGGAAAGATGATTTATTTAAACTTGAACTCTTGGTGCTTCCCAGGTGATGGAGGAAACGATGTGAGCATGATCCAGGCAGCTGACTGTGGGATTGGGATTGAAGGGAAGGTAGGTGTGTGCTTTCGTCACACATACAGCACATGTGCTCCCTCATCAGTTGACCTGTTCAGGCCAGCCCCATCCCAGGAGAGAGCTCAGCAGTCAGTCCGTCCTTTTGGTCTTCAGGCCCAGCCATAGATTGTTGGCAAACATAGGAAACTAGCATTCTTCACCATCCTTCTTCTGCTTGGAGTGTCCTTAGGACTCTCTGAGGTCCTCTATGCTAATGAGCCCAGTCCAGTGTCACTGATTCCTCTCACACCTTCAGCTCCCCCCCGCCCCCCGCTCCACATGGTCCATTCTGTGCAGGTAACCCTTCTTCTTGCCAACTCAGCCAGGGTTGAGGTTTGAGTCTGTTGCAAGCTTGATGGCTCCCTGTGTAGTCACCCAGATATAAACACACAGCAAGAACTAGAAAATTTGCACAACTTGATTTTGTCTTTTTCTCTTTTCGGGGGGAGGGGAATTGGTTTCTCGAGACACGGTTTCTCTGTAGCTTTAGAGCCTGCCCTGGAACCATTCTGTAGACCAGACTGGCCTCAAAAACACAAAGATCCTCCTGCCTCTGCCTCCCAAGTGCTGAGTGGGATTAAAGGCATGTGCTACCACTGTCCAGCTGATTTTGGCTTTTTCTTTGGCTGCTCTGTTCTAGTCTCCTTTGTGGTAGTTTTGAAAAAACAGAGGTAGGTTGCTTTTACAAATGTGAGGAACAGAGGTTTGGAGAATTGTCTTGGAGAGGCCTGGGACCATGTGATGAGATAGGGCGTCCCCGTAGCCAGTGCTACCCCTTCCCATCTTACTGTCTGTGTTGCTGATAGAGCAGCAGCTGATACCTGTGCTGATGCACAGGTTCTATTGCGGGCTCCTCTGCTCCACACTCTCTCATGTTGGGTGCCCTGCCCTGGGTGCTCTTTAACCCAGATGAGCTCTGAAACTCAGCTCTGTGCAGTTCTCAGTATGTGCTGTTTCTCAGAGGCTCCTTGTGGTTCTTCAGGAGGGGAAGCAGGCGTCACTGGCAGCCGACTTCTCCATCACACAGTTCAGACACATCGGCAGGCTGCTCATGGTGCACGGGCGAAACAGCTACAAGAGGTCTGCAGCACTCGGCCAGTTTGTCATGCACCGGGGCCTCATCATCTCCACCATGCAGGTAGCAAGCCTCTGCCAGCATGCCACAGCAGGCAGGGCCTTCTCTGTGCCATTGTCGTGGGAGGTGGTCACAGTATCTGTTATGTGTCATTGCATTCTAATGAGACCTCTGTGTAGATGTGGTATGAATGTGGCCACAGCAGCCGTGCCTGACTTACGATATCTTCTCTTAAGGCCGTGTTCTCCTCAGTCTTCTACTTTGCATCCGTCCCGCTGTACCAGGGATTCCTCATGGTTGGGTAAGTGAGTCAGATGCTCTTGGTGCTGTTCATCCTCATGGATGTGAGAACTTTTATTTGCTATTTGGAGAAAGACATGCGAGTGATCCTCAGGGTGTTCTGAAAATTGCTACATATAAGCAGTTAAGATGACTGACTGCCATAAAATCTTATGTTGAGTTTGAGGAAATTTGAAAAACACCTGGACACTTGAGCTTTTTAAGACTCTGCTAAGTTTCTCACTAGATTTTGTTTTCTTGGGGAAGCCATAATTTGTGTCAGGAACCATGGCAGATCTGAGGTTTTATAAAAGGGCCCCATAGTATAATGAGAGGGGCAGAACCAAGGGGCGGGTCCATGCCAGCACTGCCGTCAGCAGGGGTTGAAGCAGGCAGGCCACAGCTGCAGGCCTCCTGAGCCTGCCCCGTCCCAGTGAGGATATGACTGTACCATGAAGGGAACAGGACCAGCCACTAGCCAGGAATCGAGGCCTAGAAAGCACGGGGTGTCTTCTTAGCTTTGGGAGAGAATAACTAGTAACTAGTCTGTCCCTGCCAGCAACAGAACTGCCTTTACAGCATTTGCTTCAGAAGTGTGGTGTGCCTGAAAGGAAGACTCCAAATAAACAAACGTTGTTTCTGTCCTCCTCTCCTCAGTTGATCCTAGAGATCGATCATACACAGAAGTGTGACTGTTAGTGCCCACAGATAAAAGCTGTCCCCTCCATTTCTGTCTGTGCCCATCAAGGCTCGTCACTCACCTCAAACCAGGGCTCCATCCTATAACCAGAAAGCACTTGGAAAGGACAATTTGTAGCCGTGACCTTGATGTCGCCCCAGGAAGTGGCTGGCTGTCCTCCTGACATCCCTGTTTGGCCTGTGAGGACAGCGAGAAACAGGAGATTCAGGACCGTGCTGGCTCAGACTGGGAAGGATTGGCTTGGGTGCCACCCTCCACTACACCGTACACCAGCACCTTTCTCCACGGTGCTCAGCTGCCCTCCTGGCTGGTAGAGGGCAGACAAAGCAAGTTCTCTTACAAGTTGATATGAGTATGTCCTAAGTGCACAGGACAGCTCCCAGAACTCCTAATAACTTAAGCTAGAATCGGGGGTTTAGGTCTTTGTTAAATGTCAGGTCCTGTGAGTCACCGTCCTCTGTCAGTATCTGCTCTCTGCGGCGAATGCAGTGTCCTCTCTAGACTTCTTCCTTCTCACACCTCACTACATCATCAGAGCAGAAGGTGTGCCTGTGGCTTTGCCACCACAGCAGCATGTCAAGACTCTCAGTATCCTGTTGGGCCCACCCGGAGGCCATGATGGTGTCTAATGGATAAGTCCTTAGCGCCTGCACACTAGTGCTGACGAGGAGTGTGGGTCTCTGGGAAGCCAGTACGTTTCTGACCACATTGTGATATCATGAAGAAAAGGAAGGCCTCCCATCTCAGAACCAGACGTGTTCACTGCCTCTCACCATCACTTGGCTGTGGCTTTGGGAAATGTGCATAATCCCCTGAGCCTGTTTGACCCAACAGGAAGTTATAGTGAGGAGCTCGAGTGGTACTGTACAGACAGGCTGCTTGTAAGTGCCTGGCACAGAGCGCAGCACGTCATAGGCCTCTGCTCTGTGACTAGACCCAGACCAAAGAGAGACAGTCTGTACAAAAATTGGGACAAGCTGAGCATAGTGGTACATGTGTATAAATAATCCCAGAACTTATGAGGGCCATTTTGGGTCTGTAGTGAGTTCCATTCCAGCCTTGGCTACAGAGTAAGGCCCTACCTATGTTAGGAAGAGGGCAGTGGATGTTTTTACCAGTTTTATTTGTGATAAGCCCAAATTGGAAATAACCAAGATATATTAACACTTGAGCAACTGGTTCAGTGAGTGTGGCTTATCCATCATGAGGTATCACTCAATTGTAAGGAAGGCACAGCCGTAGATCACCAGGGCATGGCACAGAGTTTGGAAAGCCGTCCCTAAACTTGCCTTCTGCCTACATCTCCACAGTAGCCCTCACATGACAGAATGGTTTAAGTACAGGCCTGAGGGCTAAGTGTAGTTGACGAGACATGAGCATACCAGTGGGCTGGGTGTTGTAGTCAGGTCTGCGATCGGGTACTGTGGAGATATTGAGATATCTCTGTATTAGGTGGATGCATGTGGGGCTGCAAGGATCATTCAAAGTTTAATAAGGAGACTAGACCTGTGGTCCAACACTGTGTAATCCTAGCTCTCAGGAGGCTGAGGCAAGAGGATCCCAAGTTCAAGGCCCACCATGGCTTCCTAGGAAGTTTCAGTCTTTCCTTGGCTGTGAGAACCCTGTCTCAAAAAATAAGTTTAATAAGAAAACTCTTACATTAAATGGATGCCTCTCTCTGTAAGAGTATGTGATTTATATGACAACCCTGTGCTGGGCTCTGGAACCAGACTCAGGAAGAATCTAAATTGGTACCACCTTGGGGGTTTAGGTTTGTTTTTATAAAATTGTGTTTTCTGGGTTTTGAGACTGACCTACCTCTGAATCTAGAAACGTTGTCACCAGGCTAACTCAATGTGGTCTTCTTGCTTTTCTAGGTATGCAACTATCTACACTATGTTCCCAGTGTTCTCCTTAGTGTTGGACCAAGATGTGAAGCCAGAAATGGCAATTCTCTACCCAGAGCTATACAAGGACCTCACCAAGGTAAGACCCCAGAGCCAGTCTCACCTGGTGAGAACACATCAGGGCTGGCCTTTGTGTTTTCCAGCAAAATAGAGACAGCCTCTGTCCTGGATAGCGTAAGAAATGTAAGGCATGTAAGCATTAGGAAACATTTTGAAGTATCGTTTTTAGAAAACATTTTTCAACTCTCTGTAATAGTCATGTGATGTTGCACATAAGAGGTTAGTGAGTGTTCTGAACCATTTGTGAGCTTTCGTAAATTTAGCAAAGTCATCCAAACCTGTGCCTTGAGTCATACAAAGG
The DNA here is from genome assembly GCF_014885135.2 of Alexandromys fortis. NCBI lineage: Eukaryota > Metazoa > Chordata > Mammalia > Rodentia > Cricetidae > Alexandromys > Alexandromys fortis. The sequence continues at coordinate 3,068,814 of NW_026068035.1, forward strand.
ACCTTCTCTAGCTGTGGCTCAGCCTGCCTAGCACTGTCCCCATGTGAGAGGCTGGCCTCCTTTACTCCGTGCAGAATGCAGCCCTCTCCAGCTGCAGATCCCTAGAGTCCGTGACTCAGGGTTTCCTGTGCATTCCTGGGTCTCTAGTTGTGAGTTTCAGAATTGCACCTTGAAAGCGGTTCATGCATGTCTCTGTCCTGGAGACATACGCTGTTCTGTGGAGATAGTGCAGAGTGTGGTCTGACCTGCAAAGACTGAAGCTGCCACCATGAAGAGCCTCTCAGCTGGAACAGCGCTCCTAAGAATAAACTCTTCCTAAGGAGGTTTGAAGTTGGCCGTGTATTACATTGAAGCATATTTTTAAAGCTAAAAACCAAGAAGACAAGAATAGAGGAATAGCTGAGCCCTGCACATACAAATTCTTAAAAAATTCAGGATTTTCTACATGGCTAGCTTTTCCTAAACCAGAAAACAACTCCAATTTAAGGCAGTATCCATATGATATAGTGAAGAAGGAAATAGATTGGGTGTTCAAAGAATTAGTTGCTGGCCCAACTGACCATTAGCAGATTAGGATGTAGCCTAGCTAACTGCTAACTAATGGACTAGGCTGTAGTTCAGCTGACTGCCAGCCAACTCACTAGACTGTAATCTAGTTGATAGCTAACTAACAGACTAGACTGTATGTAGTTCAGCTGACTGCTTACTAATAGACTAGACTAGTTCAGCTGACCATCACCTCACCAGATAGGTGTTGGGTAAAGTCGCCTTACTTTAGAGGTTTAATGGTATTATTATTATAATTACCAAATTTATAAAACTTAAAGCCTCTTAAAAGAGCTATAAAGTATCCATATAATTCTGTTTTCAGGTTAAATAAATCTTCATCTTTATAGCATAAAATAATATAAACATCAACTATTGTCATGATGATAATGTAGTTGTAGCTACCAGAAGAGATTTCCCAAATTTTTACATATTACAACCATAAAAGGAACACTTTGAATCTAAAATTCTAAAATGAGACTAGGATCAGAATATGGCCTTAGGAACAAAAACTGTAGGAATTTATTGCAAATGGTTAGTTTTAGTAGCTCGCTCATTTGCTTATCTCCAGATATTCTGCAAATGTTTGATTAACAAAAGAAAAGCAGAAACCAGCTCTTGATACAACTTTAGACATCCCATCCCCTAACCCCACCCTTCTTACATCTAGGTAGTCTGTGTCCCTTAGAATTGGACCCTGTAGGTCGTGTTGCTCAGCTCTGGCACTCAATAGGGCACTGTAGGTCGTGTGGCTCAGCTCTGGCACTCTCTGGCAGGTTTAGGATTCTCAATAGCAACATTGAAGTAATGGACAAGCACAGTCTTCCATGGGCATTAGAGGAAACATGGCTTTCACCACTTGTAGCAATTTAGTCCTTGTATCATTACAGGCACCTAAATTATATAGTAACAAAACTATGGATAAGGTCACAAGTGTCTAAGTAGCTCATTGTCTCTATGTATTCATCATTAGTTCTCACCGTATAAACTCAAGGAGTTTCTTGTGCAGTCTGAACTGGGTTGCATTTCATCTGGGTTAAGTCTCCATTTTTATTAAGAATTTAGAAGGTCTCAACATCCCATAATGATCTCTGCATTATTTTTAACAATTCAGCTTCCCATTTTCTCTAAGTTCTCTTTTCCTGTGATCCAGAAAGCTGTAGTTTTTATCTTTGTAGTATCTAGTACATTACACATCTGGTATACTTCAAATCCTTCAAAAACAAAATCATAGTAATTGGATTAAGTTGAACTGTCTTGTCTTAATTGGAAGAACCATTTTGAAGCTTTTCATTTCTTCTGAATGCTTTGGCAAGACACCCACATGACGGCTCTTTCCATCCTTTAATAATCATGGAACCAGAGATGGGACACCATGTGCCCATGTAAGAGGCACCTACTATAATTAAAAGACATGCTTCTGATGAGCCTACATTTTAGCAGTAGGAAAAGAAAAGAAAAAAACATTTTGTGGTAAATGCCAGGGTGGTAGCAGAGCTTGAAATAAGCATTTCTAGCAGTTGCCCACTGCTGATTTATCCAGATATCTTCAGTTGCTCATCCAAAGTCAAAGCAACCAAAGGAGGTACTGTGTTCTTTGCAACAAATACCTGTGACTTAGTCACCCTTCTGTTGTCATGAATAGACACCATGACCAAGGCAACTTATTAAAGACAGCATTTAATTGGGGGCTTGCTTACAGTTTAGAGGGACAGTCCATGACCAGCATGGCAGGGAGCATGGCAGCAAGTGAGCAGACATGGCGCTGGAACAGTAGCTGAGAGCACACACATGATCCACAAGTAAGAGGCAGAGAGTGAGAGTCTGGGCCTGGCATGGGCTTTTTAAATCTCAAGCCCACCCCAGGTGGCAGATTTTTTTCCCCCAACAAGGCCACATCTCCTAACTGTTCACAAAACTGGTCCACTAACTAGGGACCAAGCATTCAAATTAGAATCTTTGGACCTATTCTCTTTGAAACCAGCACACACTGTTTTCTGTTAGTCAAGGGTATAAACAGTGCATGCATTCCAGATCCACTGCACTGTTCTAATCGGATCTGCTAACTGTGGGCCTAAACATTTGTTGGTCTGTTTCTCAGCCTAAACCGTACCTGCCCCTTCTTATATGTCACCAGGTGTGGTTTAGGCCTTGGCGATAGAGATGGCAATAATATCTCTTCACTAAATGGTTGTTGAATGAATGAGAGAGTAAAGCAGTCAACTACATGAAGGGACACCATTTCCTTCATTCTCAAAAAATACCAGTTTCCTTTCCATACAGAAAAGAATGTATTTATAACTGAACTATTTCTTGTTCTTTTAAAATCCAGGTTATGCTCTGAACTGTTAAGCATTGCTTCTCTTGAGGTCACTCAATCTCCACAGAAAATTGATGTGCCTGGGGCCTCCCCAGCCCTGCAAGTTCCTCCGTGTGCTGGGTGGACACATTCTTAGAGAGCTAGAAGTGAGTGTGAGAACAGGCTACAGAGGTGATTCCGCCAGCTGAGACAGCCCATACTTGAGGTGTCTCTGCTTGGCTGTGAGTTTGGCTCATGAGTCACAGTTTTACATCATTGATTAATGGCAGAAATAATTGTTTTTTAAACAGTTGTAAGTAATTACAAATGGCCTTTCATAAGAACCCTGCAGCTGTCTACCATTTCTTCTTTCCTGTAGAATATTCTAAAAATGATTCTATCTTTTAAAAATGTGTATATGTGTCCTTGTATAATTTTAAAGTAATGCTAAATAAAACCAAAAGTTAAAGGCACAGAATTTTACAAAGAAAAAAATTTTTGATTTCTTTTTTAGGTGCCATAATTTTGTTGAAATTTCAAAAAAAGATAAAAATATGTGATTTCTAATATACTAACAATAGTTAGACCAAAAATTAAAATCATTTTATTAATATAAACAAACAGCACTTAAATATTACTGATAAAGTATGCAAAACACATGCATTGGAACTATGACACACCTCTGAAATATTTTTAAGGTGGAAAGGGGTGTGCTGAAGCAGCATAAGTCACAGCTCCATCCTAAGGCCCATACACCCACAAATAACTGTGCCTGTCACCCAGAGACCACCACAGAAAGCTAAACTAGTCAAAAATCACAGATCATGGAGAGCCCACCCCCAGCAGACACATCTAAACACTGCTCCTGCATCTAAGGTTCAGGGACATCTCAGAAGAGAAAATGGAAAGATCATAAGAACCTGAAGACCAGGAAGTCAGCTATGAGATTGTCTTGTAGAAATGACAAGGAAGCAACACCCATGATAGCTCAACAATATGACTGCTTAAACAAGACCTGAGCAATGGCAGTACCAAATAAGGGGAAACCCGTGCAGCCCCACCCCTAGAGTAAGAGCTGCGGGCCACTAACGAATGCTGGGAGAGGGAGAATTCGTCTCTCCTTCTCTAATTGGTTATCCAATATAAGATGATTAGCTCTGCAATCATAACCAAGCCACCCAAATGGACTCAGCAGTTTGTATCTATATATTTATACACACATATTCATATGCAGTATACACACACAGACACATACACACATTCAAAGAAAAAGGCCATCCATTTGAGAGGAAGTAAGGGAGTTTGGAAGGGGGAAAGGAAAGGGGGAAGTGATGTAATTAGATTTTTGTTTAAAAATAGACTTTAAAAAAAATAAAAGAAATGCCAAAGTTCCCTGTACTTTGAACTCCTGTGTTTCATCTTAAGCTGGTGAGGATGTGCATCAACCGGAAGTTTGTGCTAGCTTTGTCATAGTCGCCAAGAGCTAGAAGCAGCCAGCTGTTCCTGGATCAGGGAGTAGATAAGCATTCTAGTGACTGCAGGATAGCTGTGATGGTGCTGCTGTGTGGTGGAGTGTTAGTGACTACAGGATAGCTGTGATGGCTCTGCTGTGTGGTGGAGTGTTAGTGACTACAGGATAGCTGTGATGGTGCTGCTGTGTGGTGGAGTGTTGTGCAGAAGAAGGGAAAGCAGGTCACTCATACAGTATGAATCACAGGTGGATCTGATCAGTGTTTTGCCAAGCAAAACTCAACTCTGCATTGTTTTGATTCCTTCCCCTAAAATCTGGAGAGGACAGAACCAGAGGGCAAGAGCAGATCAGTGGTTGACAAAACTTTGTGGGATGGGATGATCTCAGGGGGTTTGTGTATGCCACTGTGTTATGGATACCTCACTATGCTGGTCAGCCCCTCCAGATGTGTACACAGCAGAACAGATATTGGAATGATGGAATCTAGGTAGTAGCAGATAAATCTCCATCAGATCACACCAGACATGGTGCCTGAGGGAGGACAGCGTCCTGAGTACCTCTCATCCACTGAAAGGCCAGAAATAGGAAGGACTGTACAACCCACAGTCCCTTTATGTAAATGTACTTCTAACAGGAGACTCTTGTGTGTCCTTAGTGTGCAGGAAACACGTGTGAATGAGTGGCTAGTGAGAAGAGCCTTCTAAACAGATGAGACACAGGAGTTCAGGGCTGGCTTGGTCATCAGCGTCAGTTGGGACCGGTTTTGTTGCAGATGAACAGAAAGACACATTGCAGAGTTCGAATGTGTATGAGTATGGCTTAGCCCTGATGTTGACCTGGAGCCAGTAACTGTGAGCACATCTGGGGCCATACTCTAGTCAAAGAATCCACAGTGTTTTTCAGCCAGTGGAGTTGGGCCCTAACGGAAGAGTAGATTCCAGGTTATGCACAGAGAGTGGAAGCCAAGCTGAAGCACCGTGTGGCACCAGACACCTGCTGAAGTCAGTGAGGATGATGGTGTTGAACTAACGTGGGACTCGGCCAGAAAGAGTTCCCTCCAGGAGACAAGAAGCACAGCAATCTTACTAGGGCCACACTAATGTAAAAGGGGACATTCCTCCTTAAGGAAGAGTTGCTGTGCTAATGTGAAGGACGCCAGGAACCACTAGGAGCCCCAAGGGTGCTAAGTGGGACAACTATGTGGGGCAGTTCTTGGGCTGAACGTATATTCCCAAGAAGGTTTGGGAATACCTACAGCACCAGTTTAACAGTGGAACCCCAGGAGATATCACCTCTAAAAACTGAACTGGGGTACCGTCTTGGATGCCCAAGTTGGATGTCAGTAGTTTTCCATTAACGTCCCTGGGTATAATTAAGAACATTTGCTGTCAGAGACATCCATGTCCTGGTCTCACTGCCAACTCACTATCATTCCACTATTTGTCAAGGATCCGGGTCTTCCAAAGATACCAGCCAAGTGCAAGCGAGAGAGTCTTTTTTTAAAAAAAAAAAAAATGAGATAGCCTTGCTGTACTAGTCCAGCCAGTGCTACACAGCAAGGCTGTCTCAATAATAATAATAATAATAATAATAGTTCCTTGCTGATTTAGGACCAGTGGTTGCTGAGTGGCTGTGGGCAAAGCAAGCCCCTGGCCAGGCTGGAGAGTCAGTGGCAACTGTCCTCTGCTGCCACCGCTCCTGTGGGGATACAGAGCAATTGTTCCTCACTCTGCCAGCCCTGACCTGGCCTAGATGCAGACTGACCAAGAGCAGTCGGCCACATATCAGATTGCAAGTCTGCTTTCGGGTCTTACATGTTCAAAAATATTACCAGTTAGCTAACAGGTCTTTCTGTGACATCACCATGTACATCAGACAAACTGTGATTTGTTCTTCAGTTTCTATTCTATTTTCTTTTGTTTTTTTAGTTGCCTCTATGATATTTATACTATAGACCCTGCCTCCTCATTTCAACCTCGGGAATATAAGAGGAGGAGTCGTTTTGTTGTTTCTGATAGGAAATAAAGTCATGTATAATCATATGTGCACATCAGTTACACACCTGTAACCTGCATGGTTACAGCATGATTCCAGTCCACTTGTATGTCATAAACACATGTCACTGAGCTACACATGCATTCTATACCCAATGACATTTTGTGCTTTCATTTTCATGATTTTACTCATCTTGGGGTTAATTAACCCTTTTGTAAAATTCTTTTTTTATGACATTTTTGGTTCATCTACATTTAAAGTGTGTAATGTTTAATTAGAGAAATATCAATGGTAATACCAATTGAATATGCTATCATTCATAGTTTCTCTATGTTGTATAGTTTCCTTGAACTGAGATGCATGCCATTAACTGCGTTCTGACGTGTCTACCACATGGACAGAGTCCCTGTTGGGTGGCCTGGTCTTTGGTACTTGAGTGAGCGATTGAGCCTGTCAGTTAGAGGAGCAGGAAGAGCAGCCTTCTAAGCAGCCTGCAGTCCATAGGACTGAGCTGCTTCTGTGGCTGATAGATTTGTGCCACAGAGTGGGATTCTTTCTCCCACAGATCTGTTTGGAAGCATCTACATCAGGGAACACGAGCCTTATGCACATTTCCTCTGATTACTTATTGATGGTTTTATACCCATTTTATTAGTCCAGACTTAGTAATCTGTGGCCTCTGTAGTCAGTAGTCGTCATACATGCCCTGATATGTTTGCAGCCTTAACAAGACACATGGCACAAAGTCCTCATTAACTTTCAACATCTAAATTGATCATTTTCTCTCAGTCTCCATGCATTTCAGAAAATCTGGCTATTGAGTACATTTCTTTACTTATACAAAACATTAAAGTTAAAATTTCTTTTAAATTCCTGAAGTAAAATTAGTCACATGCTTAATTACAGATGAATTTTATGACCAGCAACCAAACATGCTAGTGTCTGATAAGATAAGTGCCCTTGGAAAATAGGTGCTAGAGAAAGCTGCTAAAGTTCTCTGCTTTTGAAAATCAGTATTAACTTTAATCAAGTACAGTAGAGTTGATTTCTGCTTATGTCATCTGTAGTGAGGATTGGGGCTCAGTCAGCATCTTCTCTGATAGACACTTGTAACCAAGGAACTGCTTAAATGGAAGTGTAGCTATTGTTTACAGTTACAGTATAACTGGAATTAGAGTATGCACATGTACCTGCATGCATGTGTGCTCACCACATCTGTGCAGGTGCCCGCAGAGGCCCGCGTGTGTTCATGTCCTCTGGAACTGGAGCTCCAGGTGGCTCTGCACTGCCTTGTGCTGGAGGGGCACTGCGCTTCCTTAACTACCAAGCTGTCTCTTCAGCCCTGTGGCAACACATCTTTCTACTTTGACCACTAGAAGTTCCCACCATGCTCCAGTCCATTGCGGTTCTAGGCTGTGGTGTGTTATTGCTGTCCTGCATCCCTGGAGTGTTCGCCTTTCCTTGTACGCACTTATACCCACATCTACTACAAGAACCCCTCTCCTAGGGAGTGGAGATGGGGAGAAAGGGTGTATTAATGCAGAACATTGGAATCTGAGTCAGTGACATCACAGGATGCCAGAGGCATGCAAGAAGGAGCTGAAGGACCTGTGCATCTGTCTCCACATAGAGGCTCACGGTCATCCTACTCTGGCATATGTCACCTGATGGGCCTAGCATTGAGTCCTTGACAGCCCTTCCTTGTATTGGAATATCTTAAGCTGTGAGATTCAGTGCAGGGGACTAGGCAGCATCTCTTGTCTCTGGACCATGCTGGGAGCCTGTGCTTAGTCTGAATGGTAAGGCAGAGTATACAGGAAACCATCTCATCTGTCTGTGCTGGACTTACAATGTAGAAGGTTTTCCGGAAAGGATTACCAAATCAGAAATTCTTACTCCAGTTGGGACAAGTCATAACTGAAATGCCTTCACTGTTTCTACTTTGAGGTGGGGGAGTCCAGAGAAAACTGAGAAGTAAATAATTATTTCTAAAAAGTAACAAAGTAGAGGGAAAATATTTTTATTACAGTCTTTATTAGTTCAGTTAAAGGTTTGTCTGTAGATACCAGCTTCTGGGTTACTAGGAATCCAAGGACATGGCTGTGGCTTAAGAATTCCACACATGAGAGAAGGCATATAAAACTCCAACCAACCACAGGCATTTGGTACACACCATGATGCCCACCCAGGCTGAGGTCCCCTTTGTCAGGCTTAGGACAGCATATGGGTGGGCCCCTGCCCTTGGGACTATATAGTCAGGCACACTACTCTGCTCTCCTAACTAACCGTTCCACTGTCCACCCTAGGGCCGGTCCCTTTCCTTCAAGACCTTCCTCATTTGGGTTTTGATCAGCATTTACCAAGGTAAGATGGCTCCTGATTTCACCAGACCAGAGAGAGAGTGTGTGTGTTAGCAATACTATGTTCTGTTTTTGCCTACAAATTAAATTTCAATGGTTTAAATGTCTTCAGCAGTTAAGTTTGCTTCTCTGTTTCTCTTGTAGATTGGTATTCCAGCGTGGGGATGTGTGCATTGATATTCTGGGGAGAGCTTTTGATTTTGGTTTGATTTTGAAGGTTTTGAATTTTAGAGATAAGGTTTCTTGTAGCCCATGGTGGGTTCAGGCAAACTCACTGTGTAGCTGAGACTGGTCTTGAACTCCTGATCCTTCTACTTCCACCTTCTAAGTGCTGGGATTACAGTTGTCTATCACCGTGCCCAGTTTGTGTGATGTCCCCCTTTATACAAAGCAGGTACTCTACCTACTTAGCTGCATTCACAAGCCCCAGACTGGTACTTTTTAACTATTGTGTGTCAGCCAATCAGAAAACTCTGTAAGTACTTTTTATATTGTGCTGCCCAGTGGCTGTCTTTGAGAGATGTGTTGCCCTCTGCTAGAGTTCCCAGGAAGGAAGGATTGTCCTAGCAACACTAGCTGCCCGATCAGAGAGCTCATGTAAGACATACTATGAAGTTGGCTTCCGGCAGATCTGCAAGAGTGGCCTGTCCATCCTCACAAGCAGTGGCTGTGCTCCTGGTCCCTGTTGCATGTGTGTAAGCCAACCATTCCTGTGCTCCCTTCCAGGTGGCATCCTCATGTACGGGGCACTGGTGCTCTTTGAGGCAGAGTTCGTCCATGTCGTGGCCATCTCCTTCACGGCACTGATCCTGACTGAGCTGCTCATGGTGGCTCTGACCATCAGGACATGGCACTGGCTCATGGTTGTGGCCGAGTTTCTCAGTCTGGGCTGCTATGTCGCCTCACTTGCTTTTTTAAATGAGTATTTTGGTAAGTGCTTGGAGCTTTGATTCATTATCTGTGACGAATTAACCTTTTGTTGTTATCTCTTCAACAGCTTATATTATAGACAAATCCCAAAGCAGAAAGTTTCACAACACAGAAGTTTGTTTTTATGCAAAGATAAAAATCATGTAGTGATTCATAAAATTAAGACCTTCACAGTCCTGTGTATGCTTGCTTGCAATCATTTTCCCTAAAAGAACTGTGCTATTGATGTTTTCATGGTGGAAGCTGATGAGCGCTTCAAGGCAGCCACGTTTGGAGAGGAGGTCTAGCTGGGGGACCCACATGTGTTCTACTTCCTTCCGCCGTCTGCATAAGTCATAGCAGCCCGGCAGGCAGCCAGGCTCCTCACCATGTGACGAGGGGTCTTCACCAGCACCTCCCTGAGTTGGGGTCCAGGGCCTGTTGCTTCTAACACATTCTTTGTGCTAGCCTCAGCCCCAGCTCACAGTGACTCACCAGGTGACCTTGGGACTATGGATACCCTGAGCCCTGTACTCTCAGAAAGGAGATCCTACGTGAAATGCACTGTCTCCTGAGGAGTTGCCCATCTGAATCTACACTCGTGTGCCCTCAACATTCCCAGTGGCTCCCATGTCCGTTAGCGCTGCTCCGCCCTCACTTGGCCCACTCCACTCTGCTCTGCTAGGTTTGATCACTCTTCCTCCCCAGCCCGAGGCTGAGAATGGCAGAAGCCAGGTCACCTCAGCATGGTCATTGTACCTAATGACACCACGTCTGATTCTTTCCCAAGATCTATAAAATCACGGCCGAAGGAAAAGATACTCCTTGTGCATCTGTCAGTGTGGGGCTGCACTGCTCCTGGAGTATATAAAGGCCCAGCTTCCCAGACTCCAGAGAGTGTGCATGCCCATGCACACATGCTGTACTTTCTTGTAGCTGCCTGAAAGTCAAGCAGAGTGCTTCCTGCTCCAAAAAGAAAGGCTCCAGACTTCAGAAAGGAGAAGGCTGTATGTTTCCCTCTTGTGTTCTCCACAACCATGACAGTGACAACAGCTGCCTTCATGAGCAGTTGTCCATACAAGTTAGTCACCCACCTGAATAACAAAGCCCTCTAGGTGGTAGATCAGAGCCACAGTGGTGAGTTCACTCACTGTAGGCCGTCAGTCTTTAGAGCAGGCGGAGTGACGCAGGTGGGAATGGAATCAGCCTGAAGTCCACATTGCACTTGACGTATAAGAAAGGGCTTTCAAATGAGACCATCAGGTGTGGCAGGGTTCTAGCACAGATCCAGGGGGCGTCTGGGCATTGCTTCCATATTGCAGTGATGTAATTATTATATTGCCATTCTGCTTAAAAGATTATGTGGCAACAGGCAATGAAATGCAAGTTGAAACTCCCAGCACAAGTGCATTTCCTGCTAACATTCTACTGCTTTTTAATGCATTTCTCCAGTAAGTAGCTAACTAACCACTGAAAACGCCTGAGCCTCTTTCCGTCTTCCTTCATCTGCTTTATCCATGTTTTCTCTCGGCACAGGTATAGGCAGAGTATCTTTTGGCGCTTTCTTAGGTAGGTAAAGTTATTATTCCCTTCCAGAGTACAGACTTTTAGCAGAAAAGCATTGGTTTGGCACGCCAGGCTAATTCTTTAAAGCCAGTTTTCTCCTAACTTAGCACTCCTCACCCGCTGAGACCTCGCGAACCCTCCGTGAGCTGCAGTGTGCTCCCAGGTGTTGCCTGTCCTCCTTGCTGTAGGTGCCAGCTAGAGACTGGGCGCTGAGCTCCAGGCCCCAGTGTGAGTCTGTTACTCTAGTGAGCGGACCCTCTTATCCCGGCTTTGACAGCAGTTTGTGGACTCCTCAGCACAAGTGAGGCTTTCCCACCTGTCTTGCCATGAGGACTTTGGTGGCCTTGTTAACCACAAGCGAGCTATGTCCTCTGTAAATCATGCTGAAAGTGCCGTCTGCCCTGTTAGCCAGCTCCAGGCCTTCCCAGTGCCAGGATGTGCTTGCTCCCTGTGCAGAGAGAAGCACGAGTTGGACAGGTGCACAGTAAGGACAGTCAAGGCAGACCTGTGTGCATGGCCCCGGTGGAGCCCATGGCTCTGGGGATCCTGAGGGGCTCGGTCTGGGCTGGGAGCTCCTGGATCGGCTCTCAATATCTCTCTCTCCTCCCGACAGATGTTGCCTTCATCACAACCGTGACCTTCTTGTGGAAAGTGTCAGCCATTACTGTGGTCAGCTGCCTTCCACTCTACGTGCTCAAATACTTGAAGCGGAAGCTGTCCCCTCCCAGCTACTCCAAGCTGTCCTCCTGAATATGACATAAGGCCAGGTAGAGACACTCCTGCGCTGGGCAGCGTGAGGGACTGGCCCTGCTGGTGGGCTTGAGGGCTGAGTTCCCCCGGCTCTCCTCCCGGTGTCTGTACTGTAGCAGCGTGAACAGCTACTGAAAGGAAGTGATTGCTTCAGCACGGCTGGGCAGGGTTTAGTTCCTGAGCACCGAAAGCTAATTTCTGCAGTGTCCCAGCACGCGGCTCCTTCCTTTGATGGTGTCCTTTGATGGTGTACTGTAGAAAGCCATTGCTGCTCAGACTGGAGGTGCCATGCCTGCACATGCCACCGCGCCACAGCAGACAGTGGACCTGCTCGTCCACCCTGACACTGGCACACTCCTCTTCAGACGCAGTTTTGCTTTTCACTGGACACCACACACATAACAAGCCCGAGTGGCCAAGCAGTGACACTTCTGGTGTCCTAATTCCGTTGCAGCTATGAATGTAAACTGTTCCTCGAGGCACTGCTGTTAGCCGATACGTCTTTATACCATGAAACCATATTCAAAACCGTTTACGTAGAACTCAGCTGTCCTGTGCAACTCACGGCACCACAATGCTTTGCTTCCTGAGTAGGGGTTCCTAGACGACATGGCTTTACCTCAGCACTCTGAGCTTGTGATGGCAGATCCTCTGTCGAAGGCTGCACTGAGGGCTGGTGGGAGTTCCCTAGGGGCATGCTGGGCTCAGTTCGCCCCATGCATTGTGTGCGTGCAGCTCTGCACTGTGCAGTGTGTGTCTGCCACACACACAGTGGGCCTTGTGACCTCAGCTCTCCCCACTGTGCAGCAGGCTGTGGGAGTCTCCTTTGCACTAGTTTTTTGTACGTGCCTGTGCTCTTCAGCTTGACTTCCCTCAGATGTAGGCCCTAAGACCCTGAATTCCTTGGGGGAGGACAAGCTGCGTGAGCAGAACACTGAGGACGTCCCCCTCACAGGCTGTGGGTCTGTGCAGGACCCACCCCAGGCTTCTGTGAGCGCTGCTTTTCAGAGAGAAACTCTGTGGCGTAAATAAAGCTTCATTTGTCCCTACAGTGCCTTTTGACTTGACCGCCTTTGTTATTAGTAAGGAACCTTCTGGGTATTTAGGTATTCCTGCAGAACTGCCATCAGGAAAAGCTGTTTCTGACATTCCCCACAAGGTGTCACTGTTTGTTGTCAGTTCACAGGCTGGTTCTCCTCTGTTGAAAGAGGGAGTCTAGAGGCCACTGACCAACCTATCTGACTGGACTTCACTAATGCAGCGGGAATTAAGAGTGTTGGATTCACAGCAATGCCAAGGGGCCACGAGGCAAGGGCAGGCACATTGTTTAGGTCAGGGTGTGAACTAACTGCACATCACTCACTGTGTGTGCTGTTTTGAAATAGAGCTCACACGGGATGCTAGGCCAGAAGGCGGTAAAGAGTTGCAGGCAGCCTCAGAGAATAGCACTGTGAGTCTCTGGGGCTCAGCAGCTTCTGCACAGCAATGGGATACAGAGAAGGAGAAGTAGTTGGGCTTTGTATCTTCAGAGGCTGAGATGCACGAAGTCCTAGTTAGAGACTGTGGGAAGCCCATGTGGTTGCTCCTCCATGAAGTGAACATAATCTCCCCCTCAGGGTGCCGCTGTCCGGGTCAGATGAGACGACGGAGGAAGGAAGCCCTGAGCAGATGCCTGGCACACAGTGACTCAGAAGGCTGTGTAGCATTGCTCCTTGGCTGGACTGAAGAAAATGACTGCTTAATAAAGGATTGTTTGACCTGATCTAGCTCAGGCCTACAAAGTACCTCTTCAAGCGTAAGGGAAAGAGGCACCTTGAGGAGCAGTGCTGTGTGTTTCTGCTGGCTTCTAAGACAACCTCGCTGAGTGTAGTTTTAAATTCTGGAGCTATGTCAGCTCTAGAAGTTCTCCTGGACAGGCTTGCCTGCTGATGAGCACTGTCTAGCCCTCACAGGACTTCTGCAGGCCTGCTCCTCTGCCTTGTGCAAAGAAAGGGCCCTGGTCTCCACCTCCCTCCCCATTGGAACCTCTAAGGCAGGAAACTTCCACAAGTTCCTCCAGTACACAAAGGCATGTGACAGACATGGTCTTGCTCGTTACACAGGAAAGTGTGGATGTAAGGGAGCTAGCAGGACAGATAGCAAGTGGAGAGACTCCCTGGAAAGACGGAGTTGAGCCAAGACCAGAAAAGATCCATTCACTCCAAGAAGGAAACAGCTCTGGGATCAGAGGAGCAGATGGAGGCAGAGTACAGAACAGTGGAGCCAAGTGTAAGGGTGGGTCGGGAAAGGACAGTGAGGCGGGCATGGTGGGCGAACAGAGGGAGAATGAGCAACTGGATAAATAAATAGGCTGGCGTATAGATAGCAGGTAGGTGGATGGATCGATGGATGGCCGGGCGCTCCAGCAGGTGAATAAATGAGTAAGCAGATAGACAGGTGGACAGATGAATGGATGAACAGATGGGCATAGATGGGTGGGTGGCTGGATGAGCTTTGATGACCACGTATCATTTCAGCCTAGGACCACCAGGCTTTTCCTTCTGGCCTCACTGTGTTCCCACAGAACCATGACATTGTTAAAACGGCCCCGGGCTCCTTCCCGTGGTGCTCGGAGTAGCCAAGAGGCCAAGTGCTGCTCCACCTCCGAGGGAGGCCGGCCTGAGGACCCGTGCTCATGGACAGCATCCTGGCGTGATGAGTATACCAGAGGCCTTAGTCAGAAGACAGGTGATCCCGCTGGGCAAAAAGCAAAACCAGCAACGTTCTGTACCGAGACAAGAGTGGGCTGAAAGCAGATGGACAGGACAGCTGCAGTGTGCTACCAGGAGGTATCAGGAAGCCAGTGGCCATGGCAATATCGTTCACCGTTAACTGCATATAAAAGTATCCCTTAGGACAAAGAGAGCACTTGGTGGAAATTGCGCTAAGGTGAAGTGGATACGTGAAAGAACGCTCTGGTCTCGGCAGGCCAGTTGCCCTCCTCAGCAGAGCTGGTTTCTTTGGTTTTTAAAGGTTTTTGTCTCTGTGTACATACAGGGTGGGTGGTGCATGCACATGTGTGTGCAGGTATGCACACCCATGCACATGTGGAGGCCCGAGGGGGATATCAGGAGGCCTGTTCCATTACTCACTGCCTTATTCCCTTGAGACCAGGTCTCTCGCTTAGCCTGGGGCTAGGTTGGTAGCCAGCATGTCCCAGGATCCTCCCATCTGCCTCACGGTGCTGGAGTTACAGGTGCAAACAACCGCATCTAGATATGCAAGTAGGTGTTAGGGTCTTGAACTAAGCTCTTGCTTACATGGCACATGCTGTTGCCGCTAACGCATCTCCCCACCTCTGTGACTGGCATCTTTACCTCTGTTGGTAGTAGCAAATCTGGAAGGAGAGAGAAGTCAAGGTGGTGATGTCAGCCCATCACACTAGCTGGGTGCCCAGCCCGCTGCAGAAAACACAGCCGAGTGGCCGTGTGCTGACTCAGTAACGGTCCCAAAGAAGCTCAAAGCCAGAATCAAGTAGACATGCTTGACACGTGCCTGTAATTCCAACATGTGGAAGACTGAGGCAGGAGGATTATAAACTCAAGGGCATAACAAGGCCCTGTTTCACAAATCCAGAATCAAATGGCCTACTTCTAAAGAAGGTGGAAGGGGATGGTTAGAGAAATTCCACATTGCTTTCAATGAAGTGAAAATGTCAGGATTTGAGAGATGCAGTTAAAGCCATGCTTGAGGGACTTACAGGTTTAAATGCTTACATGAGAGGTGAAGTCTAAAATCAAGGCTTCATTTTGGGGAATCTAGGGAAAACAGCAAAGTGCACTTAAACAGAAAGAAAAAAATGATGAATGTCAGCAAAGAAAGGTTCACATTGGAGGCGGTAATCCCAAAAGCCAGCTCTGTAGATGAGCTGAGCTCCACCTGTCCGCCCCACGTGCTGAGGAGAAGAGGCCAGATTCCCACGCTTGGGTCCCGCCGATGAGACCGCAGCACACTCGTGTGAAAACATGCCTGAGAACGTGAGGAAACTGAGCAGTCCGCCCATGGTCTGCTGGAGCAGAAACTCACCAGGGAGCGTTAGACCAAAGCTGTGCTCTTGAAGTGGACAGGAGGCAGGGAGACACAGCAAGGGACCAGGATTGCCGTGTCCCCTTCCTTCTGGGCACACCCTAGTGGCCTCCCTCTAGGCCCCATCTCTGACTGAGCCTCAGTTCCTGGAAACCACACGTGAGCATTTGGAGAGACATTAGTGGCATTCTTGGGGCTTGCAAGGTGGGGCTCCCAACATCCTGTGGCAGGCAGTAGCAGCTCTGTACCCCACCATTTCTGGTCCTTACTGTACATGGTAGACAATGGCAGGGTTCTTCCCCACAAATTAAAGTTTCCTATGAATCTTTATTCAAAATAAAAAGTTTTAAAAGCAACAAAGATCTGCTGAGGACTGAGAGATCTTCTGCTGAGTGGTCGTCTGGTCAGTGGTCAGACCCTGGCCCGAGCGTAGGAAGTGAGCTCAGTCCTGGGCTGTAGCCCTGCAGAGCCCTTTAGTTTTTCTGGAAGGAAAGCCAGTTGGTAAGACCGGTCGGCTGTGAGCAGCCATGAGAGTGGCAGAGATGCATGGCTTGCAGACAGCTCCCTTGTGGGCCAGTCCCTGTGAGCCAGCCCAGATGGGAAGAACCTGTGGGCCAGGGGTCCTGTGTCTTAGGAAATGCCTGCCTGCCAAAGCTTCCAGCCTTGTGTTGCCAAGGAACAGGACTCCCCAGGATGGCAGAGGGCACAGTGGGCACCAGGAGGGAAGCCTGCCAGTCTCAGAGCTGTCCTGCAGAATGTTCCTGGACCCCCACGAGGACTTTGTCCTTGGCACCCTCTTTCCCACCACATTTGGAGTCTGGCACCTCCTGCCACTGGCACCCTTGAGGGTAGAACTGGCCTTGCACGCCTTCACGCGTCAGGAAAACAGCATAGCAACGCAGGCCTGCTCGGAGTGTGCAGTGTCAATAATTAAGGGCTGCAGAAACTGAGGCACAGAGGAGTTCAAGGGGTTTCTCAGAGTGAGGGGACCAGACCTTGCACACAAGAGTGGTACACGCGTGGACCTGGCTGTGCCTAGTACACTGCTTCTCAAGCCACGGGTCCCCATCCATGTAGGCCCCTAAATCACCCTTGCTAGTACATGCAGGCCCATATGAGACCTGAAGGGGTGGGAGGGGAAGAGCTGGACATAGACAAGCACTTTTGTCCTCCCTGCTGGATCTGCACCCCACAGCCCTCAAGTATTCCCAACCAGGGCCTCCGCGGGATCTAGTCAGTCCTGGCCTTTCCACCCTTCTCATGCAAGACTGACTGCCCTCCACATTCCTAAATCAAAACTGCCTGGCTATGAACACAACTACACAACCATGCCAAGCCCTGCATTCTCCCTTCGTCTCCTTTTAAGTGTCCACAGGACTTGGCAGAAGGCCCCATGGGACATGATCTGTTCAGCTTTGGGCATTGGTCAGTGACTTGATCGAGTGGGATGTTTGTCTGGGAAGGATCCTAGAGGGAAAACTCCAGCTCTAGGTTCCAGTCAGGCACGTGGCACCAACCTATGTCATCGTATGGTGCCTTTTAGCAGTACGTAGACGTCAGGTTATAGAATGCCTTCTCCCACCGCTGTGCCTCCCACAGCCTGCATTGGCACAGCCAAGTATAGGTGTAATTCCAGATCATCCCAGGAGGGGGCAATAGAACCCAAGAAACGGTGCTTCCACGTTGCTCGGGGAGCCCAGGCTTTGGTGGGGTTAAGTCAGCTAATGGACAGAACGAGCACTCCCTCCATGCCGCATCTTCATGGGGTCCTGGGGGACACTTACTTGCGTGTAGATGGTATCTGGTTTTGCCTGAGTGGGAAGCCTATTTCCCTCTGCAGTGAAGCCCCAGTGTCTGAGTTCCAAGTGGCTGGTTCTTGTGGGAAAAATTTAAGAGATACGCCCAGGACCTGGGCCTGGAAATGTCATAAGATGCCAGTCATCTGGGAGGTCCTGTTTATCTATGGAGGCACGGGTCTCAGATGGGGGGCTGAGGTCTTTCATTCTGTTATGCTGAAGGGTTATTATATATAACACGGCATTATGGACAGAATCTTTCAGAACCCATCACAAGACAGAAAAGAGCCAGGCATCTTTTAGTAACACGTTGAGTCTTCCAGAGTTCCTGTGCTGCAGGCTGCTTCCTACCCCTGCAGCCCAGACGGCACTGTGCTCAACACACTAGCAGCTGGTATGCTCCCTACAGACCCAGGGGGAACTGTGGCCTCAACCTAGATGCGCACACAGATCTGTGTGGGAAGCTTTGCGAGTAGGGAGTTCATTGGCAAATGTCTGAGGTCTTCCAGAAACCCCCCACCAGGGAAAAGGTGTCATGGGTACCACTCCCCTTGGGAGGAGGGAAAGTGAGGCCTTAAAGGCCCCTCACTCACATGTAGGTCGAGCTCTGCACAGGAGATTACCCTGGGTCAGGGCCATTTCCTTTCAATTACGCATCCCACGTCCTCAGGGTGCTGTTAATTGTTGGCATTTCTCTTTCTGTAAAGAGTCCTTTGTAGCCCCTTGAGCTTGTGGAGCTAACATTACCTGCTGTAGGTCTGCTGGAGAAAGCGCTGCTGGCTATCTTAATTTCGGCGACTAACGGTGTGTTCATATCACTCATGCAGAGCTTCCCAGGACCCGTCCCTTCAATTCACAGCACACATGCAAAACTTCCCGAGACAAACCTCTTCATGTTCATTTCATACATGCAGAGCTTCCTAGGACCAAGGAAACAAACTGCTGGCGTGGAGCTAGATGGTATGCTAGAGACAAGGAGGGAGTGGGCTAAGTCTTCAGCTAGGAGTTAGGCGGCTATGCCGAGGGCAAGCATAAAGCTGTAGAATACCCAGACACAATGGGACAGGGAGCCCGGGAGCCAGAAATGGGAGGGAGGGGTATCCTGGGAGGCATAACAGGTCTCCTGATAGAGTACACTGAAACTGAGGAGAACCCCTTCCCTGGGCCGCCTGCCGACGTCCTGCCCTGTGGACCTCTTGAACACTAAACAACACAGCTACTGTCTGCCGTGCCCCCAGGGCCAACTTAGCCTCTCTTGAGGATCTGATTGGCTTCTCCCTTATTGCCACCGCCCCCCCCACAGACCACCTAAGTACAGGCTCTCACACTCTCTCACCCTTGAGATGCACCAGCCTGAGTGTTCTCAGCTCTGAGAAAAGGGACTCATCCCATTTCCAGAGCCTGCGGCTCACATGCGCACACAAGTCCTTGGTAGCAAGATGGACTTCATAACCATGAAGGAAATGCAGTCCCTAGTGGGCAGCTTGCTCACCCGTTAGCTGAGATCTCTAAGGGACTCTGGTTCGTTCCAGTTAGGCAAAAGCAGAGCCTTCAGTGCCACCTGCTGCTGTCACTGGCCATGTCCTTACTGGTTTCAAACCCCAGAACTCCAGGATACCTGCCCCAGCCCCATGCCCCTTGTCCTCATCTAGGCTGGGCATTAGTACTGAATCTGTAGAAGTTTGCACTGCCTGTCCTCAGGCCTCCTGTGAAGACCAAATGTGAGAACACAGTGGCTTGAGGACCAGAGCCCTCGCTAGGTGCTTCAGAAGTGACCGGGCACCACTGGTGGGGTCCGAGGCATGGTAGGCAGTATGGAGAGGGTGCAGAGAAATTAAACAGCATGTGCCAAGACGCAGAGGAGCTCGAAGGTCAGCTGGTCACTGCGGCATGTGTCTCTGGCTACTGCTGCTCGAGAGGCCGAGGCAGGAGGACAATCTGAGCCCAAGAGTTCAGAACAGCCTGGGCAATACAACCAGATATGGTCTCAGAAAGGAAAGGAAAGATAAGGAGGAAAGGGGGGGAGAAAGAAAAGGAAAGAGGAGGGTAGGGGAAAGAGAGTAAGGGAAGGAGGGGGAGGAGTGAGGGAGAGGCAGGAATGGAGGGGGAGGGAGGGATGGAGGAAGCGGGGAGAGGGAGGGAGAAATGGAAAGCAAGCAATCCAATCAGACATTCTATTTAGCCTTTGAAAAGGAGGGGGGCCCCTGGCACATGCTACAACATGGTAGAACTCAAGGGCCTTTGCTGACAAGAAGGGCAGGTAAGAAAAGGTTCCATTAAAAACTATATATAGACATACATGCATACATACTGTGTAAGAGTGTTTTGCTTGCATGTAAGTGTGTGCTGTGTAGGTGCCTGTTGCCTGCAGAGGTCAGAAGAGGGCACTGGGATCCCCTGAAACTGGAGTTAAGGGTAGATGCTGAAAACAGAAACTGGCTCATCTGTATGAGGTAATCCCCCATCCCCAGTGCAAAGCCACCTCTCCAGCCCTCCAGCCCCCAGGGTACCAGATCTTTGAGAAAGCAGTTGAGTGCTGGGAATCCGGCATGGACAAGATGGGGACAAACTCAGCTTGGGAAGACAAATCCCAAAGGCGGAAGTGGAACCACGTCATGGAATACACACACTTAAAAAGGCTTCATTGGAGCTGAGGAGACATGTGGGAAGCTATTGTCATACAAACCTGAGGGCCTGAGCTCAGATCCCCAGAACCCAGAGCTTGGCACATCCTTGATCCCAGCATTCCTGAAGCTGGGTAGGTGGTGGACAGGAGAATCCCCAAAAGCTTGGGGGCCAGCAAGCTTGGAGCATGCAGCCATGATCAAGAGACAGGTGGAAGGTCAGGACAGACACTTGATGTAACCCCCCCCACACACACACACACACACACACGTCATGGCATGGCTTGGGAATGCCTGTATACATTCATACACAAAACATTTTTTAAATGGGTCAAAATAGTCAATTTCATGTTATGTTTATTTTTTTTAACAGTTTTGTAAAAGTAAAACTCCTTTAAAAAAGACTTTCTGGATAGAGTCTGAGCCCTGGGGAAAGCCCCAGGCTCAGAGGGGACAGCCTGGGCATGCTATGTTGGTAACTCGAAGCCTTACTGCAAAGAGACTTATGTTCATTTACACTTTGGCAAGATGCCACTTCCTGTTTCCAAGAAGAAATAAAGAGCTGAGCAGACTTATAAAAAGCCCCACATCTTCTTGGACATCAAACGGCCCCACACAACCTCTTGATGGGTTGGGTGTAAATGAAGCAGAGACACATGGATTAAATTCCCCTTGCAGTTTGCTCCAGTTTAAAAATTAATGGAAAAGTGCCTGGCAAAACTTGTTTAGAGCTTTATTGAACCAAAACAGTTTAAAAATAGTTTGGGAAGCTGGGCCTGCGCTGGGTGGATGGAGCTGCGTCTCGCCAGGCTGCGGGGCTCCCCACAAGCTCTGCAGTAGAGAAAACTGCCACCCATGAGAAATGAAGGTAGTCATTTGATATTAGAGAAGGAAAAGAAAAAGTGCAGCCTCATTACCTAGGGCTGGGGGCAAAGTAGCTCACCGTGGGCTACAGCTTAATTAAAATAGTCCGGGAAAGCAAATGTTTGAAGACGCTTACATTGCTGCCATCAGAAAACGGGTGTTTCTCATTATAAACATTTTGCTATTAAAACAAAACAAAACAAAAGGCTCTATGAGTTTGAAAGGAGCAGACCTGCAAACACAGGGCAACCCTAGGAAGTGGCTCCAGCAGCCCCTGCCAGCCTAGAGGGAGAAACAGGAAGTGGCTCCAGGAGCCTCTGCCAGCCTAGAGGGAGAAACAGGCCTTCTCATAATGGCCATTTCTCCTACAGAGTGGAGCAAAGAAGACAAGGGTGACAAAGTCAGATCAGACTGCCTACAAACAAACCTAGGTGCAGCAGGTGAGGTCATCCCCAACCTCCAGCTGCCTTTGCTTCCCTGGCCAGCGGCACCTTCAGGTGCAGACACAGATCTGTCTGCAGCCTACTAGGAAGAACACATGAATTTAACCAACCTGCACCAAGAGCCGGTAGCCTTGCCCAGTGCACACTTGCACACCAGTTTTCCCAGAGACATCTTCTTGAAGGGAGTGTTTCTCCTGCCCGGCATGTCAGGAAGGCCCAGAGGACACAGCGGGCTGTGACGGTGTCTCAGTCCATCACCGTTTCCATTCTTCCTGGTGGGAGGGGTGTGTGCTTTCTGATACCCCTCCAAAGTTGTTCTTTTAATGCATGAGAAGGAAGAGGAGATACTGGCCAGCTACATCTAGTTGCTACTGTTACCTAAGCCATGGCTCTGGGTTCTGTAGGCTCCTATCAGATGTAAGGAGGAGGATCCCGAACCAGACCGGAGTGAGCCCAAAGAGGAAGTGATTCTGCCACAAGGTGAGATGTTCTGGGGCAGGTTTCCATGGATGCTGGAGCAGGGCTCAGCCTGATCTCAGATTCTGACCCTGGACTGGGTCCCCTGTTAAGTGGCTTCCTCAGATTGGGGTAGCCTGGAGCTTGAGACCCTTCTGCCTGTGATAGGGAAGAACACTGAGTGGCTAGTTTCTATCAGGCACCCACCTGAAGCCAGGGCAGGTAGTGAGAGGTGGGCAGGCAATGACTCATGTCAAATTGGGACCTTCCTCCAACAAGTATCATAGGATGGGTCATGCATGCAGCACTGGGCAGGAGTGACCTGGCTGCTGTCCCTGTTGGGGCACTGGCCCAGAAAGAATGTCACCCACTTTCTCCACAGTAGGTGTTTTGGAAGAGAGCTGAAGGGGGTGGTCCCTCGCCCCCCAGAAGAAGGAAAGTAGCATTCTGGATACGACTGTGGTGTACTATGGCACTGTGTTCAAATACTGAGCATGATGGCTGGCTTTGGCTGTTAACTTGACGACATCTGGAATTAACTACAACCTAAGCAGTTGGGTCCACCTGTGATGGAATCTTTTTTCTTAATTAAATCATTTGAAGTGGGAAACCTGACTAATACAAATTTTGGTCATGTTCTCTGGAGGGGCAGAATTTAGAGAATAACGGGGATTTATTAGAATGGTTTACAGACTGTGGTCCACCTAGTCCAACAATGGTGTCTGCCCGTGGTGGGCCCAAGAATCCAGTGGTTCCGTCTGAGAGGCTGGACGTGTCCGTGGGTCATCGGTACATGACAGAATCCTGAAGACACAGACTCAAAAGCCAGTGGAGGGATGGATTTGCCCATGAGCGAAGAAGCAAACCTCCTTCTTCTGTGTCCTTCAGTAGAGGCTGCCAGCAGAAGGTGTGGCTCAGGTTAAAGGTGGGTCTTCTTCCCACTTCAAAAGATCTAGATTAAAAGTGGGTCTTCCCTGCCGGCCATGGTGGCACATACCTTTAATCCCAGCACTCAGGAGGCAAAGGCAGGCTGAGCTCTCTGTAAATTCAAGGGCAGGCTGGTCTATACAGCAAGTTCCAGGACAGCCAGAGATACATAGTGAGACCCTGTCAAAAAAAAAAAAATGTGTATTTCCACTTTCAACGATTTAATTAAGAAAACCCCCTCCCAGGTGTGCCCAGCCACTTGGGTTTTGTTAATTCCAGATGTAGTCACATCGACACCCAAGAACAGCCACCACAGTGAAGTAGGCCACTTTAGAAAGAAAGGAAGATCATTTCTGCCCACAGTTCTAGAAGTCCATGGTCCTGTGTGATGGCGTCTGTCTAGCAGAATTCCAAGGCAGCACAGGGCAATTCCTAAGGAGAGACGCGGAGCAGATGTTCAGTTCTGGGGTCTCACCCAGTCATCAGAGGGCTTGTCTAAACATCATGGCCAGATGCACTTCCTCTATCCTGTTAATGCCACTCAGTGGGGTGAAGTTTCACTGAGCCCATGGGGATCACTCAGGCCATGGCCAAGCCACAGTAACTGATGTCCTAAAGGGACAGTACCAGGGACCACAGGGACTAGCCTTAAATGGATAGAGAGGTTTTTTTGCGTAGGTCAGACGTTCAAAATCAAGGTATCAGTGGGGCCAACCTCCCTGAGACCTGGGGAGGATGGGAGTTTCTGCCTCTTCCGGTCCTGGGTGGACTTCTAGTATCCTCTGCACCCCTTGGCTGGCAGAATGTCCCCCCCCCCAGCTCTGGCTTTCTCTTCTTTGTCTGACGTGGGTCACGCTCTCTTCTTATGAGAAGTTCTGGGTTGAGAACTCCAGTGGCTTCATCTTAGCCATCTCTCTATGACCCCGTAACTAATGAGCTCCCATGCCCAGGTGCCAGGGGTCAAGCTCTTTGAGGTCTGTTCAGAGGATGAAGTTCAACCCACAACTAAAATGTACCGACTCCTCAAGAGTGAGGCCATGCATCCTTCACAGCTGCCCTGTGAGGCAGAGCCTGTTAGCACGGCACTACAGGTAGATGAGGAACAGTCTGTGGGAGACCAGCTCGCAGCAGGAGGACGGATGAGCTGTGCTAACCCATCCCCCAAGGAATTGGCAAAATTACTTTTAACCCCCTATTTAAAGTCTCTGGAAAGGAACAGACACCCCAAAGTCCCTAAAACGGGCCCAGGGGCAAACAATAAATGAAGAAGCATCTGTGGAGAAAACCCTGTGGGGATTTAATGAGCAAAGGGGCATCTGTGGCCTCTGCACAGCCCCTCCCCCACTGGCTTCTTCAGTTTCTTAGCTTTGCTGTGGAAGAGTGGCGCATTGTGTTTGAATGCCTGCTCTGGTCTGCCAAGATGGGAGCTGCTCTGCCCAAGCTAATGGCAGGCTGCTCCACAGAGTGGAATGCTGGGAGGATAGATGGCTTTGTCACCTCAGCCCACGATGCAGTGGACCCAGGAGAGGGGCGGCAAAGCCACCGGATCGAAGAAGGGTTCTCACACCCAAGTGCACAGCTCCTAGGAGGGATGTGGTCTACATCGAGGTTTATCTTCATCCCTGTTCTGGCTCACCTCTTCCCTGGGAGAGACAGCTGTTGTCTTCTCCCAGAGGGTTTGACGTCGCAGGCAGCAGAACTTGGTGACGCTCACACCTAGTCACTCTGGAGAGACCAGGGAGTCATGGAGGAAAAATACGCAGTCTGGAGTTCAGGAGGACTAGTGGTCCAGAGAGAACCAGAGAAAGCCGATGCTGAGTGGACCCTCCCTGAGCTCGGGGTGGCAGCAAGCAGGGCTCCAGAGTGGAGACACAGTGTAATAATAGCTCATTGGTGGAGCAATGTATGCTCCAGAAGGTTGCTGAAAATGATACCCCACTCCAATGCCTGTCAAAAGTATATAACAGGAGAACAGGGTCTCTTCTGAGACCTCATCAGGCAGGTGACTGTGGGAATCTCTCAGCCATGCCTCCTGAGGGGAGCAGTATCATTGGCTGATAGTGCTGGGGGGGGAGGGGGCTCAGATGTGGTTCCTCACAATGGTGCTTCCTAGGTCACTGACAATAAGCCTATTAACCAATTAATGAGCTAATCAGGGTTATCTAGTAGGCCTGAGCATGGCAAATATTGCAGGCTGGTCTTGCGCACTCCCCTGCCCTCTCCCTTCCTAACTATTAGATTCCATTCCTAAAGCTAGCCACAGGGTTGTAGGAGAGTGTGGAGACTAGAACCTGGAGATTCTGTAATGCATCGTCTAAACTGGCTCATTTCCAACTCCCGAGATGTGCAAAGAAACACAAGCTGTACGCATCAAAACACAGAAGATAGAAATTGTCCGTAAGAATCATCGGGTGCTATACTTAACCAAAACAAGAATACGAAAACCTTAAACTCTCCTCTGTTACTATGCCCACGGATCTGGAGTAAAGCTTGGTTAATGAAGAGGTAACATGAGGAAATCCCAGCAAACCCCAAAGAAGGTGAACTCTAAATAGAGTCCACCAGCAGAGAAAAGGCGCTGCAGAGCAGAAGCCAGTGGGATCTCCAGAGCTGGAAGGCACAGTAACCCAGTTACTGCTGTAAATGGTCTCACAATAGGGCCTCCACCATCCGTCTGAGCTGGCATGAAAAAAGAACGGGCGGATGTGGTGCTATCCCAGTTGAGACTTATACAAGAGATGGAGAGAGAGAGAGAGAGAGAGAGAGAGAGAGAGAGAGAGAGAGAGAGAGAGAGAGAGAGAGAGAAGCATAAGCTATCACAAATTTGTTCACCTACCTACACCACCAGGAAAATTCTAGCAAACTCCCAGGAAGGTAAACCTCAAGAGATCAACAAACTGACCCCAAACAGTAAAATTACAGAAAGTAAAAGATGAGGAGAAAATATCCAAGGCAAAGAGGGGGGAGAGCTATTATCTCTTGCAGTGGAATCCCCAGTAGGTAATATCAGATTCAGAGTAAAACAGCTGAGGCTGAAGGACAACGGCGCAGCATGACCAAAGGGCACTAAGAAACGCTGTTACACACCCCTGTACCTAGCAAAGCTTACTTCAGACTCTAAGACAAATTAAATGTTTTCCCAGAGACAAGAAACAAAAATATACTGCTAGCAGAAAGAGCCTCCTTGCAAGGAATACAAGGTGTTCTTCAGGCCAGTGCAAGAATGTCCGGACAGTAGCATGCATCTACACACCAAGTGGCAGTGCGGGGAGGGGGGCCAATCACATGACTTTACAAGCCAATATAAATGCTTTCTTTCTTCTATTTTCACAACTCGTTTAAAAAGCAATCACATAAAATAACATGTATCCAATGTCATGTCCTGCCCATAGCTTACAGAAATGTGAGCCAGGTGCACTGTATTTGCCAATAACAACACGAAGCGTCTTAAGTGACTGCAGATGGCAAAGGAACCAATTCCCGCAGTGCGCTATGAAGTTTGTCACATCACTTGTCTGTCATGGCGCAGGACATCGCCTCAATGGGGCATTGGGAGGACAGAAGTAATGTTTCTGTCTGTCCCTCGGTAGAGTTCCGCGTAGCTGCAAACACAAGAGCAGCCTCTAATTCTAGGGAAGCACATTTTCACCCAAAGCACCCTGCAATGCAAAGAAATCAATCAAGAGATGGAAAGAAAAAGACACGGAGAAAGAAGACACAGAAAGAAGAATTCAGCTTTATCAGCTAACACACGAGATGTGAACAGGCTAACACGGCAATCAAAGGGCAGCAGTAGTCAGATGGGAGAGTAAGACATAGGACTTCGTGCCGCCCTCTGGAGATGTGCTGTGGGTGAAGTACACAGTATACACTCTCTGCCAGGATGGAAAACATACCTGATGCCAAGAGAAACAGCCCAGAAGCTGGAGTGGCCCTATGACTGGTGGATAAGAGACTTCGAAGGGAAAAGTGTCAAAGATTACTGAAGTGTGATTGCTGAATCTTCCTCCAAGTCTCGTGTTAAAGACATGGTTCCTGGAGAGGGGTTGGAGTCTTTGAGAGGTGAGGTGACCTGGTAGGAGCCCCCAGGTTTCTGGAGGCAGCCCTTCAAGAGCTTGGTGGGCTCTCAGCCTTTCTTCCTTTTGCTTCTCTGCTGAGACAAGGTTGCCATGGTCTATCCCATGATCCCACTGTGATAGGGCAACAAAGTACTACACTTACCAAAACTGTAAACTAAAATAAACCTTTTCTCTTCATATGCTAATCTTTGGTGTGTTATTTCAGTGATAGAAATAACAGATTGAGAGGGCTGCTTCACTGTAACCAAAGAACAGTCTAGGAGAAAAAGAAACAGTTATAGATGTGTTTGTGTGTGTGTGTGTGTGTGTGTGTGTGTGTGTGTGTGTGTGTGTGTGTGTGTGTGCCTAACAACAGTTCCCAACTGGACAATGCAAAAACCACAGGGGAAAAAAGAGAATTCATGTTCTTCTCAAGCATGCATTTCCTGGGAAAGATCATGCAACAAGCTCCAGCTGATGCTAGAGGCCTCTCTGCTTTAGCCTCACGTCAGGTAGGCACTAGGCTGGTGGCAGTGAGGCTGATCCAAGAGGTAGAACCTCCCACCCCAGGCAGAGGCAGGGAGACCTACTGGGTCCAGCAGCTACCTGGGACTAGCCTTCAGGGGTGGGGCAGGTTAACTCCAATGGCGGGGGGGGGGGGGGGGGGGGGGGGGGGGGGGGGGGGGGGGGGGGGGGGGGGGGGGGGGGGGGGGGCTGAGTGTGACTCAGAATGGCTTCAGGGAGGAGGTCCCTCATGGGTACTCCTGACAAAGGGTGTGAAGAGTAAAGAGCGCCAGGTATCAAGGGAAGCAGTTTGGCCTTGGTCCTGATTTCTTGGACATATCCTGGGAGAGGCTGCTGAGCAATTGATTGATTGGTTGGTTGATCATGACTTTTTGTTTTATTATTGTTTTTTAGGGCTGTGCCAATTTCTCACTATAAGACAAAACACCTTAGAAAGTTAACTTTGAAGGAGGAGTTTATCTTAGCGCAGGCCTTCACAGTCTCGGGCTCCACTGCCTTCGGGAAAAGCAGAACATGCAAGCAGCAGAGCACACTGGGAGAGAACTGGTGACCTGGAGACCTTGGATAGTGGAGCTGGGTATCTGGTTCTCAAAAGGCTCTTCAAGAGCGTGGCACTCCACTCAGTGGCCTTCCTCTTTACTGGGTTCCATCGCCTGAAGATCCCATCACATGTCCATGACTCCGTCAGCTGGAAAACAAGTCTTTAGCCATGGCCTCCTGGGCCTCTTGGACCCTAACCATTAGGCCTCATAGCAAAATGGATGGCAGACTGGTTAAGGCAGAGGAAGGCTTCTGCACTTGTCCAGGGAAGAGGGGTGAGGATTAAACAGGTGTTTCACAAGTAAAACTTAACAGCTCTCTGAACACCAAATTTATGATCCTTCAAAATACCCCAAGGTCTGAGAAGGGGCTGGTGAAGGTGTTAGAACTAACAACTCAAGACAGCTGGGCGACTTCACTGGCGTGCATAAAATAAAATAATAAAATAAAAGGCCTGGTACCCTAGAATCTCAGAGATAGAAGCAAGAGCACCAAGAGTTCAAGGCCAGCTTCGGCTACATGACACCATCTTCTAAAAACATATCATCCCTGAATTCTGCCTTGTTAATCATGCCATCTACAGGACTGGGGAAGGCCCAGTTCCCCAGCCTTGCCAACATCTCTGAGCCCCGAGCTGTGGTGCCAAGGAGATGCATCCAGTCGGAAACCTCAGGTGCAGTAATGGGAGTTGTAAAGAAACCACTTCTGTGGTTCCAAATGCAGATGCAGTGAGATCACGCGTATTTAGCTACAGATGTTTTACGTAGCTTACGCAAGCAAGATGCGTGGGGATGAGTGGCTCTGTGATACAAAGAAGCCCTCCCTAGCCTGGTGCCCTGAACCTGCCCACAGTGCAGTGTGCACAGCTCTTGGATAGGCCAAAGGAGGCTCCAAGTTGCAGGACTGAGAATCCCGCCCCTGGCAACTCAGGCTCCTGCACTAGAAGCGTCCACCCTATCTTGCTGGGGTTTCCTGGGCATTTGTGTTTTCGCACCAGGTTAGAATCAACAACTGCCCGGCTCTTGGAAACTTTGAGCTCTGGGTGGATACCCAAGTGTGCCTCAGGAGGAAGGATTTGTCGTCCAAAGACACTTTGTAGATGGTAAGGTTCTAGGGGTGTATTTGCCCCAATAATCCACAGAAGCAACAGTAATCTAAAAATAGTCTTGTTTTCTGTCCTAAGCTCCTTTTAACTTTGTTAGTCATCGCCAACCCTTAAAATAAAACCCGTGTAACGTCTCTCCTGGTAGCAGCTATAAACAGACCTCCTCTAGAGGAGGCCGAAGGAAGAGGAAAAGAGGCGGTAGGGACGCACAGGGAGCGCGGCCACAGGACGAGGCTTGAGCCCGAGGTGGCCGCAGGGCCTGGCGGACAGCGTGGAGCTGGCCGAGCTCCTGCGCCGCTGCCTCCGGAACTCCCTGAGCCTGGCATGCGGCCACCGTGGTCCCGGCAACGGCATTAAACAGAGGGAAACAGGCCCGGGATTCCGTCACCCGCGGGGGATAAGGAGGGCATTGAGACAGACAGGAAAGGGCTTTTCTGGATGGGGTGAAAAGTTATTTATTGGAGAAAGAGGGGGAGGAGCAGGCAGGAGGAAGAGGAGGAGCAGGAGGAAGAAGAGGGGGGAGGAAATGAAGGGTGAGGAGATGAAGGGTGAGAGCAGAAAGGAGAGGAGATGAAGAGGAAAAGGGGAAGGAGGAAGAGGAAGGAGCGGAGATGAAAGACGATCCTGGAAGAGTCCTGGTCCCTTCCTCCAAGCTTTGCACAGCCAGTCACGTCCGGAAAGTCCAAGAGTACGGACAGGCCAGTGTGTCTGACGCGACGTGTCATCGGAACTCCTCTGGCCTCCGGAGTCCCCAAGTTCTCGGGTGGGCCTTAGTCTTCCCGCCACGCCCCGCGGATGATGCCTCCGCCCTGCCCCGCCTGGTCCGGGGGAGGGGGAGCGGGGGGCGGAAACTCTCAGGGCAAAATCTTGGCACCTTGTCTGGCGACACTAGGACTCCCTGAAGAATGGATTTTTGGGAGGTGGGGTGGAAAAAAGGGTCTTGGGCAATGGGGTCTTGGCACCCCCTAGCGGCGGCCTCTTCTGAGTAGCGCAGGGAGGCTTCCGCGCATCCCAGCAGTTTTGGGGGGTTCGGCTTTAGCATCCTCGCCCTACACACCAGCACCCAGCATCCTCACTGAGCTCGCAGCTACTTCATAGCTGCTCTCCACATCGTCGCGGAAGCACCCCCAGCCTCGCTTGCCTCATTATCCTCTCGACCTATGCTAGTGGCCCCTTCCTCTCAAGGCCAGAGGCAAGAAGTCCGTACCGCGGCCAGGTCTCCAAGCGAGCAGCAGGCCAGCAGACAGTACACCTGAGACATGCTGGCCATCGATTGTGGCCATGCAGCCCCCACCGCTGCGCTTCTCTGCTGTGGTAGGAAAAAGGTGGCTCTGGGAACACTGGAAGGAGCGGGTAGATGCTTCTGGTGGAGTGAATGGGTTTTATACAAGTACTTTCATATTATTTAACATGGGGCCCAGTTGGCGAGCTCTGCTTGCTTGTTGGAGCAGATTTCCCTAGGTTTGGGGGAATGTGAAGTCCTTTGGAGAACCCACTGGCTGGCTCAGTACACGCCCCTCGCGCCCCACAGTCTCGCTGCCCCACACCCAGACATGATTTTATGCCTCGTGGTTTTATTTTAACGCTCATGAGGTGTGGGCCAATAGACTTATGATTTCTATATACCAGACGTTCTAACTGCCCAACCCTCCTATGTCTTCCATCCAAAGCCAACAAGAAAATATGGTCGACTTTTGGCAGCAGAGCTGCGACCTAGAAGATGCGAGGAGATTTGAAAGAGAAAAAGTGTGAAGCGAGGCGGGACAGAATCCGCAGACGTTCCCAAGCACCAACTTCCACCAAAGCCAGAAACCTCACGGTCACACAACAAAGATCATCCTGTGGTCCCCTTTCAGGCCCGCGGGCGGCAGGGCAAAGACACGGAGAAGGAGCTGTGTAGGTGGGCGCTCTCTCCTAGACGCGCTGCCCCTCCCCTTCTCATACAGCAAGAAATCTAGTTGCTCAGATATTTACAGAGCAAAAATGACAATATCTGGCTGTCCCGGGACGCCCATGCAATCTGTTAGTAATTTAGCGGGATGGGAATTTCCTTACTCCCGCCTGCCAGTGGAAGCGCTTTTCCAAATTTCCACAGCGGGGGAAGCCTGCGATTTTACATAATGACTTCAGCATGCAAGGCGTCTCGGCACCCCTCCCCCGCCGCTCGTACCCCCCAGCCCCTCATTAAAGGAGAGAGTAGCTCTCTCAGGACACCCGCTTGAAACTGTGGCCGTCCAGGCTTGGCGCATTCACCTAGCGCACCCTGGCAAGCCCTTTCCTTTCCATTTTATCCTCGCCAGTCCCCAAGTCCCCACTCTCCCCAAGAGTCTTTTCTCTTTAAGTCTCCCCTCACCTCCCTTCATGCCCCTATTTTCCCTCTTGAACACCTTTGCCCACCTCTGGGTGCCACTGCGCACCTCTGGGAGCCCCTTCCAGTCCCTTGAGTCCTCATTACCCCCTGCTAAGTCCGTTCCCTCTCTGCGTGACTGGCCGGTCCACCCCGGGGTACCCCTGTCCAAACCAGGGCGCCCCGCTTGCCCAGTGAACTGCAGCCGCTGCGCACGAAGGGCGGCGCTCCGCGACTTGTCCCCCGGGCCCCGCGGCGGCTCGGGAGGGCAGGGGCGTGATGTCACTGCAGGGAGGGGGCGCGGGAGCGGCCGGGCGGGCGGGAGCCGGGGGAGGTGTTTTCCAGCTTTAAAAAGGCAGAAGGCAGAGCCCGGCCCTGCGTCAGAGTGAGCCCGAGAGGCTCCTAACTGGGCGGCAGAGTCGCCGCGCGAATCCGAGCGGCTGGGAACCGGCTCCCGGGCGCGGCACACACCTCCGAACTCGCGGCGAGTCCCGGCCGCAGGCAGGTCTGCCACGCGTGCACACCTCCCGCATGCCACCTCCCCACGGCTCGCGGCGCTGAGCCCGGCCCCGCGCGTGTCGGCGAGGAAGAGGTAAGACTAGGGAGCCGGCCGGGGGCTGCTCGCCGCGCCAGCTCCCGCTCCTCCTCCTGCCGCTCGCCGCTGCCGCCACCGCCGCGTGGATGCCAAGTACCAGCTTTCCAGTCCCTTCCAAGTTTCCACTCGGCCCTCCGGCCGCAGTCTGCGGGAGCGGAGAAACTTTGCGGCCCGTGCCGCCCGCCGGAGGCACCATGAAGGCGGCCGAGGAAGGTAAGCTCCGCGCCCCTTCCTTCGGCTCCGCGTGCCCTGCCTCCCCCACCCCCGTGCCCGCCCGCTGCGCCCCTCACCCATCTCTAGCCTTCCTCCGGGACCAGGCTGCCGGGGCCGGTCTGCGCGTCCAGGGAGGGGCGCGGGCGTCCGGCCGGACAGCGTGGCACACACTGTGAAGGGTGTCCCCCTGGTGTTTCCCCGGCGCAGCCCAGATTTCTAGCGCGCTTTCTTGCCAATAGGTGTCTCCTCTTCTCTAGCGCCGAGTACTCAAACTTGGCTTTGGCTGGGGTCTCGGAGATCCCAGTTGGGGAAACTTGATTCACAGGGGTGAGATTTAAGGATGGGGCGCGGGGGGGAGGGGGGGCGTCAGAACCTGGGGGGATGAGAGCGTAGGGACATCCTAGGATGAAGTGAGGCTTCTTTGGAGATCAGATAAGGCAAGACTACCCGTTAAGGTGAAGAGCGAATCCATGACGTGAAGTTGGAGGGTCTTACACCCTCCCAAGTGGGTCCGATGGTAGGTGCTTCTCACGAAGTAAGGGCTTGGCCAACTGGCCCCAAGTGGTCCAGGCTGCTAGATGCTTCCCAAGTTCTGCCTTAGAAAACGCCTTGAGAAAGATCGAAGAAGGACTGCCAGGTTTCAAGCTGCTTCTTCCAGTTAAAGAATAGACGCTGGAATCTTTCATGATTTGGTAGGATCAGAAGGATAGCATTTCCCAGACCCGCTGCCAGGACCCTTTGTGTCCCTTCACAGGACCCAGTAAAATAACTTTTAAAACATGTAGGCTCCTGCAGGTGTCTTTAGAACTCCCTTTAAAGGATGGCTGGCTTTTCAGCAGGAGATTAAGATAACCTGACCTGTGTACGAGGGAACCTGGGAGTCATGCCTCCTAATTCCTTTTTGGCTCTGAAGATGTTACTTAAATTAATGACCACGAGCTGGACCCCTGCTAGGGTTGGGGCGCTCTTATTTACAAGGGCAGCCATCCTTTAGACAAGCACTTGGAAGGAAACTTCAGCTTCCTGTGAGACTCTGAGGAGTGTGTCAGGCAGGGGCATCAGTCCCCAGAGTCAGCCCTGGACACCTTGCTTATCTTCAAACTCAAGACCTATAAATTCTTCACTAATGGATCCAGATTTTCAGGGTCAGCTGTCCTGAGTAGAGAGGATTTGAGTCAAAGGGGGCAGGTATTGCTTGTACCACGCCATCGCCCTCTCAGTTTTAAAGAGGCCTAAATGTTGTCAAGGATGTGTCGGTAGTCACAGAAGGAGCTCTTGCTGCCAGGAAAGTTAACAGTGTTTGTGTTGTGGTTTGGATTGTGGATTTTTTAACACATATTTCCACACACATTCATCACCCCCCCCCCGGCGCTTAAAGCCTACATTTCTTTAATTGTAGAGTTACTATTTCATTACTCAATAAGAAATCTTTTCTTCTAAACTGAGCTTGATGGCTCGACCCCATAATCCTAGGTGTAATCTCAGCACTTGAAAAACTAAAACAGGAGGATTGCCATGAGTTTTGAGGCTACCCTGGGCAAGAAACCAAGTACCAGGCCAGTGTCGGGCTACAGTATAAGACCCTGTGTCAACAAAACAAAACACACAAAAATGATTTTGTGTGTGTGTACAAAAGGAAAAGTCATTATGTGTGTGTGCGCGCGCGTGGGGTGGGGTAGTGGTCATGTCTTGTGTAACCTGCCTAGAAAAGGAAGTTTGAAATGTCTTTGCTGAAGCAGTGGACTGGAGGTAATAATGCCCTCTGACCAAATCGTGTTGGTCGTGTTTTGTAGAGAGTATGTGTACATAACTGGGCTAACCAGAGACCTGTGTGATCCAGGCCTGAGACAGGCAAACCCATACAGGGGAAGGGAACTATATGAAGCAGGTCAGTGTCCGCCATTGCTGAGGACCACGGACAAACACTATCCTTCTTGAGGAGGCCTTGACCTGGGCGCCAGCTGCTCTCTAAGATCTTCCCACTTGATGGGCATCTGGATGGAGGCTCACCAGGCCCAGCCATTTCTGAAGGCCTTGTTGCTCTGCTCTGAAAAATTCCAAGAAACACAAGCCTGTAGGTAGCCACGGCGTCAGAGTTGCCTCACACAACGCCCCACAGGCTCTCCGGAGTGGAACAAAGCTTGCCCTGTTCCTCAGCCACTTAGTTTCATGGCATTGTTTCCTAATCCAGATTAGAAAATGCTGCGGCCTTGTACCCTGCTTCATCACACTCAGCACTGGAGCCAGCCCATTAACATCTTACAGACTTGGGAGGAAGTAGTCCAAGTTAAACACTTCTATCAAAAGTGGAGTGTCTGTGGAACTGGCAAACCAAGCTTCATATCATGTAGAGGACAGGCAAGGGGGCTGGCGGAGGCGTGTGGGAGCATTTCATAAGTAGCTGTGTTGACTGACTCCCGTGTTAGTGAGCAGACAAGGAGGGAGCCAGAGCAGTCCTGAAAGAAAGGCCCCGTGGCTTCCTTCCTATGGTCCCAGCATCTGGGGACATGCGGGCAGCAGAAGTCAAGTGCTTTGCAACTTTAGCAAAAAGCTTTATTCAAAAATCAGACAAGAAGGGTTGTTATGTGTAATTGGGGAAAAGGTGGCTGAAGAGAGATCGAGGTTTCTCCACAGAAAACAGAACTTCCATTTCCCTGAAGGTCAGCAAAAAGCAAACTAAAACCAAACAAGGCTCCACCATGCATCTCAAAGTAAGAACTATTATTAGAAACTAAATCAGGCCAGACCGAACTATAGTTTATCACGGGGGAAAGCCAGCTATTGAAACAGGGTCTTGGGAGAAGTGGCAGCCCACGTGAGGCCCAAGTTAGCCTCCGGAAAAAGCCATCCCCCAGGGCTGCAGGGCAGGAGGAGGACACAGGGGACACTTGCCTCCGGTGGCAGATACTGACACCGACCTTCCTCCTCCTTTCCTTCCTGCCTCCCTCCCTCCAGGGTTCTGATACTGGCCTCTCCTGCACTGGCCCCCATTTCCCTGATATTCCAGATGTTGGTTTATGTGGCGCCAAGACACCAGGAAAGTCAGAACAAAAAGCTGAGAGAAACAGGAAAAGATGGATGGGCCCGCACAGGCCCAGCCTTTTCCTCCTGATCGCTGTGTTCACGGCACTGTTTGAGTGGGTAACACCCAGCACCCAGTCAGCCTCTGGGAGCTCTGGAGTCACCCCTATCAAAACGGGAGTGTGTAGTGTTCTGGGAGCCGAAAGACGGAGGTCATTAGCGCATGAACAGCATTTGCTTTGAGTGAGGTGCCCACGGAATGAGGTGGCCACCAAGGGTAAGCTTGAATGGTTTGTGAGCAACTGTGTCAACCCTCAGGAACCCCCACCCGCTTCTTCTGGTCGCTTTCAGACCATTTCTTTAGTAAAAGCAGACTTAATTACTTAGTTACTGCAGCGCTAACTGCTAGAAATTGTTCAGCTCTGAGGAGGGCTCTGGGATACCTGCTTGAAGGTGGGGTTCTTCCTCCAGTCATGCAGCTCAAGAAGCAACCTGGAGGAAGCCCTAGATAGATCAGCAGAGGTCATGCTTTTTATATATATTTTTTCCTTTCTCTTCGAACTTTTGAACTAATCCAGTAGCCTTGGTCTTTTTCCTGGTGCAGGGAAACAGCACGACCCAGGGCACCTCCTTCGGCTGTGGACTGCTCACCACGCTGAACAGGAACCAGGGGACCGGCTGTGAGGCCGGCGACGGGTCCAGGACGCAGCTCCAGCGCCGCCTGCCCTGCGCTCTGGTCTGGAACTACTGCGCACCCCTAGGCTGTTGCGCTCGCCTTGCTGCAGCGGGCAGTGCCGACATTGGGGCGCGGACGCCTGGGCTGCTTGCGGGGACAGGGTTCCTGCGGGGAGGGGGACATCCAACGGGAGACAGAAGTCCCACGGGGAGGCGGGGACCCGAGGAGCTGCGCGGGATCCAGCGGGGGACCAGGCATCCTGTTGAGGGGCGGGGATGTCCCTCGGACCGCGCGGTCCTGCGGGCGCGAGTGGAGCCCAGGCTGCGCTCGGGCTCGCGCGCGGAGTTTATTTAAAACTCGGAAGCCGGCGGCCGCGAGCGGCTTGTTTATGTAAACCCGGAAACACCCGGGGGGACAGGGGCGGGACCGGGGCGGGAGGCCGGGGAGGGGACAGGGGAGGGGACAGGAGGCGGGGGCCGCGTCACGCCGGGGACGCGCGCGAGCGCCGGGCGCACCAGTGCCGCGCGACCCCGACATGACAGGGCTGGAGCAGGACCCGGAGTTCGACTTCGATTTCCTCTTCGAGTTCGATCAGAGCGGCGGGGGTGCCGCGGCCGCAGGTGGGTCCGGCGGGGGGCGGCGGGCGCCTGCACCCCGCCGTGGGCCTGAGTTTGCTGAGGTCGCCGGTGCCCGCCCCAACCTGGCAGCAGTCGGGACCCCGGGCCGCCGCCCTGTGCGGCCAGGAGCGAGCGACAGGGACCAAGTTACTGCCGGCCGCAAGGAGGCGGGAGGCCACCTGTGGGGCGAGCCTGCCACGCTCACCCGCCCGGGCACTTCCTGGCATCGGAGCACCCGGCCACGGGAGAGGGCTCGCCCCTCCTTCCAGGAGGCCCTTACCCGAGGGGAGGCTGTGTCCGGCGCAGGACTTGGACCTCGTAGTTCGGGGACAGATGGTCAGCGGCGCTGCCAGAGGGCGGTCGGAAGCCGCCCTTTCTGAGAGCCCGACTGCTACTGCCGGGCCCCGGGATCCCGGAGCCAGGAGGCCCGGTCCTGTGCTGACCGCCACCGCAGCTCCCTCAGCAGGAAGGCTCCACCGCTTGGGTTTTCAGTCCACACCTCAGCAACCAAAACCTGTCTTTCATTTTCTCTCCGTCAAAAGTAAACCTTCCAGCTAGGCCAATAGTCAATGTGCTGTTTCCCCAAACTTGACTCTCCGAAACAATAATGTCAGCCCCCCCCCCCCCGCACCCCCCAGCAGTTTGACTCTTTTCTTCATCTGACTCTCTGGTCCAGGTTGCACAGGGACCCCAGGCAGCTTTCTGTGCTTTCCTTGGGGTCTGCATCCCAGACGTGGGCATGGAACAGACAGGACACTTTTAGGGCACCTCTGAAATGAGCGTGTCATGTTTCCCATAACATCCACTACCCTCCCCCTTTAAAGTTCAACATCTTGTTTGCCTTTGAAAGTGAGTTCTCCAAGTTGGCTGTCACCACCCAGCAACTATCATCTGCCGCTTGCTCGCTAAAACCCTTTCCTGACTGGTCTCTTTCCTTCTTCCAAGGCCCAGGTTACAAGACTCTGGGGTCAGTGGCATCCAAGGCAGGCAGGATCTGAAGACCTGATGGGAAGAGATCTGGGGCTGGGAGTGGAGACTCTCTTGGCCTTGTTGCTTTGGGGAAGTTGGATTTGGCCGCTGTGGCAGTGCTTGGGGTGTTCTTGAGTTCTCTCCAGAATTCTCTCTCATGCTCCAGGCAAAAGAGCCTACTCCTGACCTCTTCTTAGGGTGTCCATGTTGGATTTGGTGAGTGTGAGTCCCTGTGGTTCTGGTTCGCCTATGATGCCTTTAGTTCCTATCTATTTAGGGATAAAGCCATGGGGTAGGGCATAACCTTCCTGGGCTCCCCAAGCTGCCTGCTATTTGGGTAGGGCCTCACTGCCTTCCTGTAACCCACTTGTTTGCTCTGAAAGATTGAACAGTTGAGTACAGGCCCAACAATAGGGACAGGGATAAAAATACAGAACCATGTCCAGGTACCTCATGGTTGCCTGTGGACTGCTTGGGGAAAGAGTATCCTGCTGACCTGCTGACTGTTATCATATCTTTTTACCTTGGAGGGGATGCTAACTTGGTAGTCATCTCCCCAGACCTAAGCTGTGTATCTCTGAGGGCAAGGGTGTGCGTGTGCGTGTGTGTGTGTGTGTGTGTTTGCGTTTGCGTACTTCCCCGCCAGCATTAGCGACTCTCAGCACCACCAGCACCCACCCCCTGGATCTTTGACTCAGAGTTGGACACAGCAACTGTCTCACTAGGGTCTTTCCATATGGAGACACAGAATGCCAAAGCTGAGAGTCCTCCAGGCCCATTCGTGGAAGGAACACAGGATTCCGGTTTCTGTTGTGATCCATGAAAACACTGAGTAGTGGCTCTCGGGAGCCTCGGGCTCTCTTCTGGCCTGGGAAGCAGGTGGCTCCTTGAACTTTGAGTGGCAAGTGGGTTTAGGTCACATCCTCCCCTCAGGCACGTGAAGGAGCTTTTGATGGTTTTTGTCTGAAGTAGAGTTGAGTGGAAAGGCGAAGCCTTGTGTGTCTCACGATAGCTCAGGCTGGGTGTGGCCCTAACAATACAGGGTCTCTGGAACAGAGTGCACCCAGAGCCACACAGAGGTGCAGGGATATGCCTGTGGATGTCCCTGTGAATTGTGGGTCGAGCTGCTGCATCTTAGTCCAGTGCTTGCAGCTTGCAGGTCACGGGTCACTGGAGAGAGCCCAGAGCTAGGGAGGTCAGCATTGGGACAAACTCTATTCTCTTTCACAGTGTTGAGAGAAGGTGCTGGAAGTCATTATACGTGTAAATATATGCTACATTTCTGTGTGTGTGTGTGTGTGTGTGTGTGTGTGTGTAAGAGAGAGAAAGAGAAGGGGAGAGAGACTGACTCGGACTTCTCTCTTTCTTATTACCAATATCATAATTACATTTTATTAATTGCCCAATTACATTATTTATAATACCTAGTCATATGAAGTTACCAAACTCTCCAGTCCCTAATGAATGATAGCAAGACCTTCGCATTATCTGGAATGGATCTAAACCTATGTTTACTAATGAGCAAACATTTCTGAGATCAATTGCAAAACCAAGTAACACTTGGGTTTTACAGATCATACTGAGCACACAAATTCAACTCCTGTCTAGAAAGAGGTCTTGGCTACCTTAAAACAAGGGGACATGGTCCCCCTACCACTTACCCATAGAGGGCAGGCTGGGCTGCCATGAGCCTAGGCAGGTTCACTGGGTTGCTCCCATAGTGTACCTGCCCTTTTGGGCCTTACCAGTCTGTTTGGAGGGAAGGGTACCTGGTGCTCTATTTCCAAAGCACTCAGCACAGCTAGTAGTGGTGGCTATACAGCAGCCATTTGTGAGTGGAGGACAGAGAGGGTGTTTTGGAGTAAGCAGCCGAGGGCCTAATAGGACTAGACCCACACTCCCTTCCAGTACCAGGCATCTTTCTCTCTCCACCCTGCCAATCAGTGGGCCAGGGTCAGTTTTGGGGGAGAAGACGGGCCCTAGGCTTCCTTCTGGGGCTCAGGAAATAGCTGCTTTGCTCGTCAGCTGGGAGGCGGGTGTGCCGCTTCCCGCCCCAGGGCTCCTGTTTTGTAACTTATTTTGGCCTGGCCGCTTAGCTCTGTCTCCGTGGCAACTCAAGAGGAAACTGGCCAAGGCCCTGGGCCCAGACAGCTCTGCCCACCGGCTTCAGGCTTAACCAGTGTTCTGGTGCAAAGGGGGCTTTGCTGCCATGGGATCTGGAAGAGCTGTTATTCTCCAGTGTTTTCTCTCTTTTCCCAGCGGGATGGAGGGGAACCCATGTTGGTCTGTCACTCCCTACTGTAGGAATCCACGGGAGGGAGTGGGCCTTGCCCTAGGAGAGTGTGCCCTAAGTGTGCTAAGGTTTGATGTTTCAGTCTTTGCTGGAGCAATCTCCCTGTGATCAAGTTCTAGAGACGGTTTAATCAACGGCAGACTTGTCTGTTCGAGCAGGATCTCTTAGCTCTGTATCAGGTTTTCAAAGGAAGCCCTCGGCTGGGCAGAGCACCTTGGAAACCGAACAATGGAAAGTAATGCTTTACTATGCACCCGGGGGAATGTTGGAGTTCTTCGAGGAAAGATGTGGACCCAGGCTGGACACGGGACCCTTAAGCCTGCTGTGGTGAGCTTATTCGTGGATCGTTGGGTGACATTTTCTGTTACTCCAGCAAGCCCAGTTCTCTAGCCTGTAAATCTCCCTTCAGCACATCCTTGCTTGCGTGACAGTTCTTCAGAACCTGTTGCTGTCTGTCACTTCCCAGGACTGGCACAGTCCCCTCCACGCTGTCCTCCCTAGGTAGCGCCATCCAACAAGCTAAGTGACCAGCAAGAACTCTGCCGCCCCTGTCCTGTCGTCTTCTTTTGTTTCAGCCCTAAGTGTAGACACTTTCAGCCTCACCCGCACCCCTGCAG
The DNA here is from genome assembly GCF_014885135.2 of Alexandromys fortis. Classification (NCBI taxonomy): domain Eukaryota; kingdom Metazoa; phylum Chordata; class Mammalia; order Rodentia; family Cricetidae; genus Alexandromys; species Alexandromys fortis. Next base: position 3,109,461 of record NW_026068035.1, read on the forward strand.
ACAGGCGCTATGGCGTGTAGAAAGACCGGGGTGGGCAGGCATCTGGAGGACAGGACCTGGCTGGCAGGCTCCTGCTGCTTCTATTTCTAGCGTCAAGTCCTGCTGTGTAGTGCGAGGAAAGGCTAAAGGGGTGTTCCTTAGAACAAAAGGTGAACGTTGGCTGTAAAGTGCCGTGCTCTGTGTGTGTGGACAGTGAGTTCTGGCGGTGGTTCTGATAGCCATGCTTATGGGAGAGCGTCACATACATTGGTGTGGCGGACGCACAGTGTTGTCATAACTCACCTCAGGCAAGATGCCAAGTGCCCTGGACGAGAGCTCCTACAGAGTGACTTCCCAGCAGGTGCCATGGGTCGCCTGGTGGGCAGCAGGCATCCTCCTGCAGCTGCAGTGTCTTACGAGGAGATATACCAGGTGCTTTCATGGCGTGTACTCTTCAGAAGCAATGCCTTGGTACAACTGAAGTAAATTCTCCCGCAGGATCAGAGTATTTTGGTCAGCACTGGCTTGTTGGTTTGCTGAGGCCGGTAAGAGCTGGCCGGCCGAACAACTCCGGGTTTGCCCAGTGTTGCCTGCACCCCATCGCGTCCGCACGGAGTTCTGCATGCAGCAGGGTGACAGAGAGAAACGAGCCAGGGCCCGATGACCTGTGGCACCTGCGGAGGACGGCTGTGCCTTCATTACGTTTGGTTACGCGCCAGAGTAGAGGGCGAGCTGCGAGAGCTCTTTGCTTTCGACTCTGCTGCTCTTCTGTGGTCCCTGCACCTCCGCTTAGTGACCCAGCAAAAGCCAGGCTGCCAGTCACAGCAGTGTCCGATGTTACATAATCGCTTCCAACATTTCAGGACTGGTGAGGGACTTACTGGGAAGCTTGGCATTCCCTATAGACTCTGCAGAGCAACCCCTTTGTATGTATAGATGGAAGTTAGTGCAGGTGAAGGGCTAGCCCTGCCCCCACAGGCCCAGGCTTTGTGGCAAGAGGAAGCTCAGCTGAAGTCAGCTGCCCGCCAACAGAGTCAGTGAGCATGCTTACTCCAGAGGACTCTGAGAAGAGAGGCAGATACACCTCTCACAAACAGGCATTTAAGCTTTTATTCTGGAGTTTGACCAAGGAAATTCATGTGTAGGTTAGTTAGTTTTGTTTTTCATACGTTTTTGAGAAGGGGGCTCACATAACCCGATGCTAGTCTCTAACTCACTGTGTAGCCAGGATAGCCTCTAATTCATGATCCGCTGCCTCCCCCTCCCGAGTGCTGGGCTCACAGGTAAGCCTGCTTTATGTGGTGCTAGGTGTTAAACCCAAGGCTCCTCCAATGCCAGGAGTATTTACTTACTGAGCTGTCTCCCTAACCTGTTCTGTTTTTTTTTTTAAATGAATGTTGTATGGATTTTATTTTGCCCTGTTGAATACTATTTTATTAAACATTCTGGTTTAAGTAAAGGCCCCTCTTGTGATGTCCTGGGGCCTCTGTGCCACGTTCCACAACTTCCTCTTCCTCTGCATCTGGGCCCAGAGTGAGAAAAACCTCCTTCTTCCTCCTTCTTGGGGCCTTAGAAAACCTGTTGCTAGGGCAGCCCCAAGGAGACAAGCAGAGATTTGCCATGCTGTTTGCCCTCTCCTGGACGCGGCCTTGTCTTCTGGAATCTTCCAGATCCACAGGCAGCTGAAACCCGCACCTCGCATACTGCAAGGGTTGTCAGGGCGGGACCGAGGAGAGCCCATTGCTGGGAGTCTCCAGAGAAGCCTTCCAGTTTCCCCTTCCCGCCGAGAGAAGGTGGTCAGCTGTGGGGCCAGCCCCGATCTGGAGTACATAAGATCCTTTCACTTGGGGGACGGAGAACACGAGAGCCAGGTCTTGCACAATCGCAGGTGTGCCTCCTTCGGGGTCTTGCAGCTCAAGACTGTGGAGGGCTGGCCCAGGTTTTCAGGCCACACCTCTGTATGGAGAACTGGGCAAGCCCTGGGCTTGGCTTTCCCAGCATATGCACAGCTGCTTGGACAACAGTGTTTCTCATTAGCCTTAGGCTCATACTGCCTAGTCTTCCAGAGCTGGCTCCCTTTAAGATGAAAACCAGTTCTTTATTTTAAAGATTTATTTATTTTATGTGTGAGTATTTTGCCTCCACGTATAGATGTGTACCACATATGTGTTTGGTGCCAGCCGAGGTCAGAATTGGGCATCAGATCCCCTGGAACTAGAGTTCCAGGTAGTTGTGAACCACCATGGGGGAGATGGGAATTGAACTCAGGTCTTCTGCAAGAGCAACATGTATTCCCAACCGCCAAGCCACCTCTCCAGTCTTGAAAGCCCATTCCTCTCAAGTGTTAGGTTATTTACTGGCAGGCTTCCCGCTTTGCCGAAAGCTCTAGACACATGTGGTAGCATAACATTGGCAAGGCTGGACTTCCCAGGCTGATTAGCTGCCCGCTCAGGGCTGGGGCCTGTGAAGTCAGCTCACCTGGGTGCTGTTTGGGCAACCATGGCACCCCCATGGGTGTGGTCAACACCGTTCTTAGGATGTGCACTTTGTTCAGAAGTGGCGCCTCTGGCAAAAATTTGCCTTGCCATGCTACTCCCCATGCCTGCTTGGACCCTGGTGGTACCACGGCTCAGAAGGCTGGAGGGCAGAGCACAGATGACCTCATCTTCGGGGCCCTTTGAGTGATGAGCAGGTGGGGTCATGAAGGGGTCACCCATCTGTGGTGGAACAAAGTCTATAATTTCTGAAGACCTTGGGAGATGACCAGAAGGAGCGACGTGATGACCGCCAGAGAAACTTCCCGAAGGGGGCATGTGATGCCGTACACCAGGGAGCACCAAGCCAGAAATCCTAGCTCAGAGGTGAACTGAGGAAAGAGAGGCAGACATTGGTGAAAGTTTTGTTGAAATAAGTTACCAAAGCACCTACCGTGTTAGACTATCGTTTCCTTCTTCCTTCCGTCAGTATTCCAATTAGCAATGACATGGTGACATTTTGGGGTCCCCGCCTTACACTTTGGCTTTGGTGGACTAGTTAAGACCTGAATTCTTAGCTGAAGATGGGCAGACCCTGGCTTCTGAACCATGGAACACTGTGCTTTTCTATTGAAAGTTCCAGATTGGAAAAGGCTGTGCCAGCGGAGGGAGATCTCTGCAGCAACATCTTTCCTTGTGTCTGCTACCTGTGTGTGTGCGACAGCAAAGCATAGGATGCATAGAGAACCCCTCCTCCCTGGGCCTCCCCCTTTCTTCCCCCTCCTTTCTGCCCCTCTCCTCCTTTTGCGGAGATGACTGTTCAGACAGCCTCTGGCAATAACAGCAGAGAAGACGGTCTGGACATAGACATCTATCAGTGCTGCTCCCGCATGGGGTCCCTAGTAACCTGCTCCAGACTTGCCTGTGGGTGACCTCACAGAGCAGCCAGGTCGTCTGTCTGTTTCACCAGCCAGCCTTTGGTCTTAGGCCTGGTTTTCCCACTTGCTCATCTCATACCTACTGGGTCCTCTGAGACTAGTGTTCTTTTTCATTGTGTCCCACGGCAGTTCGTATCCACCCCTATCAGCCTTCCCCATGGCTGTACTTGGGGTACTGGGGGTGGCCTGTCTCTGTCCAAGACTGGGATACACAGTTGGACATGAAGGGGGGCTTAATGAAAGTGGACAGCTCTGCAGTCTTGTCCGGTGCTTATGAAGACAGCCTGAGCTTAGGAACTCAGCAAAGGCCTGCTCTGAGACCAGACAGCACTAGCCACCAGTTCTGTCTCTTCAGAAGCGTTGCCTTCTCTAGAAAGTGGCTTTAGAGTAATTTAGAACAGTGTCCTTTTCAGCATTAGGCTCCAGCTTCTTGAGGTGTGGCATTCTGAAGGGCAGCAGTGCTTTTGTACGGCAAGGACCCTCCAACCACGGCCTTGGCTGCAGGGTCCACCTGGCGCAAAGGCAGCTTCCTGTTTAGGTTGCTGCTGATTTCTCCAGCTGTCACTTGTTCCTCTTTGTCTCGGTTCTAGTCTTTTCCAAAGGGCCATGGTGACCTAGGATTGAGGACTACAATGTGTCCTCTCGCTGGACTCTGGAGTGGGACCCTTGCCTACCTCATAAAGAGGCTGCTGTGTGGCTGGAGGGATTGTGAGCTCCCCACTAATGGGAGAAGACTGCAGTAGGCAGTGATGGAAATTTTCTAACCTACCTGAGGCCTGGCTTGTTCCTCCTCAGAAATATCCTAGGGGTTTGGCTGGTGCTCCAAGACCCTAACATTCCTAGAGTTTTCCCTGCTGGTTCTGAACCAGGGATCAACAGCGAGCTGTGCCTTCCCTGAGCACACTGTCTTCCAGGCAGGCACGGAAGCCCGACATGGAGCTAGGACTTCCTTGTGCTGATTTCTGTTATTCAGAGACATGGACACGCTTGTCTCCAGACACACATGAATGGCTCTGGGATGCTGAGAGCCTTTTCTGACGAGAAATCCAGAAGCAAGCCTTTCCTGTAGATTACTAATTAGAATAATGATTTAAAAAAAAGTGTTTATCAAGATATAATTAGCACATAATGGCTCCGAGATCTAGCCGTGCCTTAGAACCGTCTGTTTTGTTTCAGAAGCTCTGGAAGATAGATTTCCAGGTACCAGCCAGCCTCGGTAGCATAGAGAAACTTCAGAATTCACATTCGCATCCATCCTTTGAGTGTGCTCTTTGCAGTGGAGCATGTGGGCTGCTGGATAGCAAATTCCCTGTAAACACCTGTTTAAATGTCCGGGTCCCTGTGTCTAAAGCACATACCTCCGTTGACTTATACACTTGTCATTCTTCCTCCCTCCCTCCACAGTCTGCCCAGCCACTGTCCATCCTTCTGTCCATCGCCTGCCACTCATGCACGGCCATCCGTGAAATACAATGAACACCTGGCTTAGAAGTCACACTCCCCCTGCCTTGCCCAGCCTCTGAAATGCTAGAATTGCAAGTCCAAGGCTCTGCAGACAGCCATGAGCCAGAAGGCTGAAGCATGGCTTCTACTGGTCAGAGGGATGGGAGGATAAAAATGTATGTTAGCTGGTGATGCATGCCAGAGAGAGGGATGGGGGGAGGGATAAACTGGAGAAGATAACTCAGCTATTGGAGTAGGTTATAAAATCATTACAGGGGCTAGGGAATGCGGAGTTTAAATAGAGGGGACAGTAAGGGACAGCTGTGTGGCATTTGGCGGGGGACATCTGGCTGAGGAAGGCTTTCGTGCTGGAACAGAGTGAGGTCTAGAGTCAAGCAGGAGGCCTTGGAGTCCTTGGGGCAGCCTGACCTCAGGATGCTTCCAGAGGCTACTCCTGGGGCCTGGAGTCCTCAGGGGACGCCCCGGTCTTGCCTTTTTGAGTATCTGATGCTGCTCCCTGGCCTCATCTCTTCTCTTTCTCTTTTCTTCCAGAACACTACAGTTATGCATCCCCTGGCATCACCTCGACTCTGCCCCTTCCCACAGCGCACACCTCCCTGCCAGCCCCATGCCATGACCTCCAGACATCCACCCCCGGCATCTCAGCTGTTCCTTCAGCAAATCATCCCGCGAGTTATGGAGGGGCTGTGGACAGTGGGCCCTCGGGATACTTTCTGTCCTCTGGAAACACCCGGCCCAATGGGGCCCCGACTCTGGAGAGTCCTCGAATTGAGATCACTTCCTACCTGGGCCTCCACCATGGCGGCAGCCAGTTTTTCCACGACGTAGAGGTGGAAGATGTGCTTCCCAGCTGCAAGCGGTCACCGTCCACGGCCACCCTGCACCTGCCCAGCCTGGAAGCCTACAGAGACCCCTCCTGCCTGAGCCCAGCCAGCAGCCTGTCCTCAAGGAGCTGTAATTCCGAGGCCTCCTCCTACGAGTCCAACTACTCGTACCCGTACGCATCCCCCCAGACCTCTCCGTGGCAGTCACCCTGCGTGTCCCCCAAGACCACAGACCCAGAGGAGAGCTTTCCCCGAGGCCTGGGTGCCTGCCACCTTCTGGGATCTCCAAGACACTCCCCATCCACCTCTCCACGCGCCAGTGTCACCGAGGAGAGCTGGCTCGGTGCACGTGGCTCCCGGCCCACGTCCCCCTGCAACAAACGCAAGTACAGCCTCAATGGCCGGCAGCCCTCCTGCTCACCTCACCACTCGCCCACACCGTCCCCGCATGGCTCCCCTCGGGTCAGCGTGACCGAGGACACCTGGCTCGGGAACACCACCCAGTATACCAGCTCTGCCATCGTGGCAGCCATCAACGCCCTGACCACGGACAGCACCCTGGACCTGGGTGATGGCGTTCCTATCAAGTCTCGAAAGACAACCCTGGAGCACGCACCCTCAGTGGCCCTCAAGGTAGAGCCAGCTGGGGAAGACCTGGGCACCACTCCGCCCACCTCTGACTTCCAACCCGAGGAGTTCGCCTTCCAGCACCTTCGCAAGGGTGCCTTTTGTGAGCAGTATCTGTCGGTGCCACAGGCCCCGTACCAGTGGGCAAAGCCCAAGTCTCTGTCCCCTACGTCATACATGAGGTAAGCAGCCTCCAACTGGGGTTGAACTGTGTTTGGGGGTATGCAGGAGGGGATGTGGCTGGGGTGGAGGAGAGCATTGCCCTGGCTTCTCTGTAGAGATATGCTATGCTGGTACATGTAGCATGTCCCTACCCCCTTGTCTCCTCTGGTGGCAGCGTCCTACGGGCCATCTCTGTCTGCCTGTTCCTTTTCTAAGGACACCTCAAACTAGATTAGGGGACCCCCCAAAAGTATTGTTTCACAGACACTAATTTTTTGGAGGTTACATTCACAGGTGCCGGGGCCAGGATGGTAGCACTAGAATTCTGTGGCTGCCGTTCTGCTCAGGCTGAGGGTCATCAGACACCCACAGTTGTGTTTTGAGTAAGCCCAGCGAGGCAGTCACCCCCCTGTGTGTTCTGCCTGCTGCCTACCAACTTCCTTTCTCTGCCTTAATTGCTGTCGCCATGCTGGCGCAGATGGGCTCTCTGCTCCATGGTTCCCCAGAGCAGCCAGCTCACCAGGGTTCCAGCACCAACACTGCCACCGCCTCCCAGGAGACCAGTACATGCTTGCTGGCAGTCTGCTCAACAGGGAGCTAGAGCGTGTTACAAAACTACTCTCTTAAGTTGTTGGTTTTTCTTTTAAACAGGATGTATAGGGCTGCTTGCCATTTACCAGGTTCATTTAACCAGCTCAGGGCTTTTATTTTGAACTAAACAGCTTTCCGGACAGGTGTGCCCCTTGTGACGCCTGGCAGGCTGCTTTCTGCTCCAGGGTTTTCACACGAGGCATTAAAGCATCTAATCTGACACCAGAATCTGGACCACTTCCATGTGCTGAGGCACCTCTGGCCCAGGCGCCTGTCATGTCGCAGGGACTGTCTAAGGCCTGGTGCTTCCCTTTTGCCTCCTTCCCATCTCTGTCTCCGCAGGGCAGACTCAGGCCCACTTGGGGCATGGCTGCCGCGCACCGTGCCCCCCCCCACACCCCCGTGTTGGCGTTCGGTGCGCTAGACCCCAGTTCGTGAGCTTCGGGCAAGGGGCTGGAGGTTAAAATACACAGACACACACAGACAGAGAGACAGCGACACGACTCATCCTTGAATTCCCCAAGAATGCCCCCTTTATTGTGTTCAGGGGCAGATTATATAGAGATAGCCACACCCCAGCCAAACCCACCAGAAACCACTCTCCTGCCATCAGGAACTCCTGAAAGTCTCATGCTCAGAGCAGCTGTAGGCACTCAGATCAGGGGATTACAAGAAATTCAGGATCTGGGGTCTCACTGCTCCCAACACATGGCCACCTAGTGTTTGGTACCCTGATCTCTAGTGACTGTGAGGCCACTAGCTCCAGAATTCAGTTGGAGTTTTTGGGTTCTTGTCACACAGTGCAGCCACGTGGCCATGTGGGACTGGGGCCACTCCAGGGGATGCAGTGACCGGTTGTGAGCGATACTCCTGGACGCTCTCTGTAAGGGGCAGCAATGGGAAGGAAGACGGATGTGAACGGAGGACAGGAGGGTGGGACAGAGCTGTTGTCCTGCTGGATACAGTTTGTCCTCTGTCCCTCCCTCTGTCCGAGGACCTCAAAGGGCTGACAGTTCAAGCCATGTCATCAGAACCCGTCAAGATTTATCTAAAATACTGGAAGCTAAAATACATAAGCAACTCTTGGGCCTGCTGTACTATCACTGTGTTTAACTAAAACCAAGAATATTTCAACACTGGCCTCCCAGCTCACAGCTATCGGCATTACATGATTTGTTTGTGGTTCATGGACAGTGAAGGCCATTGTTACTCACTGAGACTTAATGGGACTCCTGAGATCAAGGGAAGAGGGATGTCCTAAAATATAACCGAAGCCATAGCAGTAGAGCCTTGTAGAATTAAGATTCAGGTAAGCACGTGAGTGGCTTACTGGGGCTGGAGTGACAGGAACCACAGACTGGAGGCTTTCCCACCAGGCATCTGCTCTCTCCCAGGGGCTGGAAGCCCAAGGTGAATGTGTGTGGTCAGCTGGCTCCTTCTGCGACTCCTTCCTTGGCTTCCAAATCGCTATCATCTCCCCCGTGTTCCACCGTCATTCCTCTGCCTTCCTTTAACTCCCTAGACCTTGATGTGGGTTCATGCTAGTGACACCACCTTGGTCACCCCTTTAAAGGTACTTTCTCCAGATCGGTCATCCTCTGGGGGTGCCAAGAGTCCAAGTTAGAGCTTCGGGGACACAGTTCAAAACTGACTGTGTGTCTTTTTTTTTTCAGGGAAACAGCAAACCTCCTCTGAACATGAGATCTGTCCCCATGCCATGTTTTTTGGTTATTTCTGGTGGCGCACAGCTGGCTGGCTGCCCGTCGCAGCCTGCCGGCGTCACAGGCCCTGGAAGGCAGTTGATGTTGTTTTCCTCTGCTTAGGAGCACTGACAGGAGCCTGCTGGCCTGCGAGCCTATGGCCTCTATCTCGTGGTCATGAAATTCCTGTGAGCTCACACCAACACCACCCTACCCTGGGGGCTGAAGTTCTCCTTTTCCCACTGTTTTGCCTCACCTAAAATGTTTCCTGGACCCTTTTAGTGGATTTCCATAAACTCACTAATGGCTGCTCCAGGCAGCTGGGAGCTCCTGTGGAGAGGAAATGTGGGGTGATTTGACCACCACTGTGAGGAAGCCAGACTCCCTCCCCACAGATGCTCTTAGTGGGCAAGCACCAGGCAGCAGGGACCTGGAGGTACCCCTGGAAGGCTGTGTTCCCATGTGTCCCCTAGATTTGGTCTGCCTGAAGAGTTCCCCCAGGGTGAATCCCCGTCCCCACCCATTTTGAGTACTGCACCTCCCTCATACTTTCAATTTCATTTGGGGATCTCGTTTGTTCTTTTCTGTGGTGTGCACTCCCTGTCCTGCTCAGGGTGCTCCAGTTAGCGCCACGCCGAAGATCAAGAGTGACATTGAAGAGATTACATTTGCGGCGCTAATAGGAACAGTGGACAGGGTTTCGCGGTTTTAGCCGCAGGCTCTAACTGGATGTTGCTGTGGGAAGTGGCACAGCCATGTGGTGACATGCTTGAGTCTCAGTGATGGCAATAGCTGTGGCAGATACCTTCTCTGCAGGCAGAGCCACCATTGTGTTGCTGCTGAGCCTAGGGAGGAGTGGGCCAGGGGTGGCAGTGTGAAACCAGGGCACTGGCACCCATTGAAGTGTGGGAAGAGCGCACCCCAGAGTGCCCATGTCTGGAGATGCCAGTTCACATGCCAGTTCACATTAGCTTGTTCCTGGATGTGGTTTTCAGACTGTGGCTTTTAAGGAATTGTGTGTAGTGTATGTACGTGTGTGTGTGTGTATGTGTGTGTATGTGTATAAGTGTGTGTATGTGTGTGTATAAGTGTGTGTATGTGTGTGTGGAGATTATAAGTCAACTTTGAATGTCTTTTTCTTTTCTATTCTATTCTTTTCTTTCTTTCTTTCTTTCTTTCTTTCTTTCTTTCTTTTTTTTTTTTCTTTTTGAGAAAGCACACGGACCCCGCTAGGCTGGTAGGCAGGTGAGCTTCAAGGATTCACTCACTTCCCCGCCCCCAGTGCTGTGGTTACAGATGTGTGCCACAGCTCCCAGCTCTACATGACTGCTTAGGCATGTTTACATAAACAGCAGGCACTTCGCCAACATGCTACCTCCACAGCCACATGAAAGGACTTTTGGATTAGCCCGAGGGACCTAAAGCTTAAATGACTGTCCATCTATCCCATCCAGACTCCACAGTGTACCTGTGCTGTGTGTCAGAGCTCGGGCCAGCTCTCCATAGAGGCATTTTCTTTCCTTCTAGGACAGGCTCATGGGACACGTCTTACTGTCCTAATGTCCTCAGCCAGCACGATCTCTGGACTTGCCTATAAAAAGGCAAAAATCACACGAGGAATTCAGATAAAAAGGAACTGGCTTGGGGCTGGTGGACAGCTTTTAACTGCATCTGCGTCTTCATTGGCGTGTTTGCTGAGTTGGGTTGGATGCACGAGCCATTGCTTTCTGAAGAATAGCATTCCCAAGGGGTGGGGCAGGCTTGGCAAACAGCTTTGATTCAGGGAAGCCGGCTTGGTTCAGATGATAAGAAACGGGTGCTCCGTTCAAATCCGTTTATGTCAGCCGTTGTTTCTTTCAGGCTTTGGCTGTGATGTTGGACGCCTTGATGATACCAGTGGCTTTGATGCTATGCACAAGTGTTAGCTTCAAAAGGGCCAGCCAGTCCTCTTGCATTTAAGGTTATCGGAGTGGCTCAGAGTTTATCCTACGTGGGAATAAGATTAAATACGCCTGTAGATGTTCACAGCAAATCCAGGTCTTGTCTTTCTCCACGCTTGCCCAACCACTCTCATCAGGGGATTTTCACTTTGGATAGCTGCTCTGTGGGTCCAGGATCCTTGTAGCCCAGGGAGGACACAATGTCTGTGAAGATCGTTCTGGCTCCTGTGGGTCCTCAGGTCCTTGGTGGTGACAGCCCACCTCAGGGCTCTGGTGGCCAAATTGGCCTCTTCATGTCTCTGGCATCGGCCAAGAACATCCAGACTCTGGGCTCTGGGAGGCTCATTAGAGCCATGATGATTGTGGATTCGTTGCAAGCTAGAGTCTAGGAAGGCCCTACCCTTCTTTAGAGCACAGAGGGGCAAATGAATTGGTGGCTACAGGGAGCAGAATCTCCCCAGTGAACTCGGCTGTGCTGTGGACTTAGTGGTGCTCACAACAGCTCCTTAGGAGATGGTTCTGTGACTAATAAAGCTGTTTATAGCCATTCCTAATCCCCTGTCCATACAAGGCCTAGTCCCCTCTATATAAATTTCAGTATCACACCAAAGGATTATCAGTACTCTGTCTATACGATTCCCAGTACTTTGCCATAGGATTCCCAGACTTGATATCCAGTGCCCAGTACTGTGTCTCTTGAGTGCTACTCTCTTCTGGGGGAACTTAGTGCCAAGTTATTTCCAAGCGGTTCTTACTGCATCCTGAGGGTAGCATCTTAGCTCTTGTTTTAGAAACACCCTCCTGGGTGCTAAGTGTGTTGACTCTCCCGCACCTCCCCCTAGCTCTCGTCAGTGTCCTGTGTTCAAAGTCAGGTATTGAGTGAAACTCACTCGCTGTCTGGGAAAAGTCAGTGACTGGCATTGGGAGCTCACAGAGACTGTCTTCCCCTGTGCTGGTGAGAGCATTGTAGCCTCTCCACCCAGCAGAGCCAGACTCCTCTAGCAAGTGACACACACAGACAAGACATCCAGGCAGAGGCTGCCACAGGTTGTGGGTCCACGGACGTGCACCTTTTGTCCTCAAGAGCTATCTGCTGTTTGTTCTTGGTTTTGGCCTTGGCCTTTGATATCCCTGCCCCAGTTCTAGGAGAATGTCTCACCAGGTGGGGCGCCACACCCATCTTCTTTCTCATTTACTTCTGCCTGGACAGTTAGCCTGCTGTTTTGGCTAGGACGTTCAAGGAGACTATGTACGTGAAGCTCCATCAGTATAGGGGATGTTGGCCTTGGGTTTCCTCTGAGTGTTCTGTGAGGAAAGGGGAACTCACACACTTCCATGTTCCAGAGGAGAATAAAATGACAGCAATCTTTGAGGGTTGGAACTCAGGCTCCCCTGGTTGTCCTGGAACTCGCTTTGTAGGTGAAGCTGGTCTCGAACTCACAGAGACCCACTTGCTTCTGCCTCCCAAGTGCTGGGGTTAGAGGCGTGCACCACCACCACCACCCAGCTGAGCTGAGAATCTTTAAATGCAAACCACCTAGACCTTAGTTGTTACTGGTCTCAGATAATCAAACTGCAGCTTCACGTCCCCAGGAGGGAAAAGAGGCTGTAGCTGGTCTTGGTTGTCCCCAGTCAGGTCTGGGAGTGTTTTGGCTTGGAAGCTTTCACCAGTCTCGAATTTTAAGAATCTGCCAAACTGCTAAAACCCTGACTGGGAGGGAGTGTCCAAGGCCACTGATGAAGCAGTCAAATTTCTGCTCACGGGCTGCCATCTGAGAAAAGTTGCAGGGAGTCATTGCTAGTTAGAGTCTATATGTGTGTGGTGTGAGTGTGTGTGAGAGAGAGAGAGAGAGAGAGAGAGAGAGAGAGAGAGAGACAGAGAGACAGACAGAGAGAGAGAGAGAGAGAGACTGGAGGACATTCTCAGGTATCATTTCCTCAGGCTCCAGCCACCACTAGTTTTTTTTTCCTTTTCTTTCTTGTTTTTTTCTTTTTTTAGAGAGAGGGGATCTCTTACTGTCCTGGAACTTGCCAAGTAGGCTAGGCTAGCTGGCCCTGGAGCCCAGGGATCCACCTGTTTTCCCTTCATAGCCATCATAGCCAGCACCTGGCTTCCCCGCATACCCCCAGATGGGTGCATCTGGCTTCCCCCCATACTCCCAGAATATGGGTTCTGGGATTAAGCTCTGGTCCTGAGCTTGCAATGCACACATCTGACTGACGGCTAGCCCCACAGTTTGCCTTTTGGTAATCTACTCTGAAGTCTCTCCCAGTGGCAGGAGTGTGATGTGTCGAGACCTGTGTATCCTAGTCTTAAAGACCTTTGCCAGGGGAAGCGCCTATAAGGCAAAGGAGGTTAGCTACTATGGAAGCTTACGCACGGTATGTGGACATTGCCCACCATGCCTGGCCAGCATTGCAGATGCAAGGGTTCCAGCCTCATTGGAAGGTTTCCCTTGGGACATATTGGTCATATGCACATAGTCTTCAGATGCAAACACTGCCAGGAGGTTTGGCATAGGAGTGGTCACGCACCTTTGCCCCTGCCATGGACAATCCTGCACAGGTTGGCACCCAGCTCTGCCCCTGAAGACTTCGAGACCCCTGAAAACACTTAGCTCACCCAAGCAGGCGAATGTGGCAGTATGTGCCTAAAGCCCCGTGTAGTACCTTCCTATGATAATCCCGTTTTTGCTGGAACCAGGACTCGAGAACGAAGGAAGGCCTGGGCAGCCAGTGACACTAATGGCCTAGAATCTCTAAGCTAGGCGCAGATCTGTGATACCTTATGTGGGTGTCCAACTATAGGTGCTGATTCTACAGGAGACAGAAGCCTTATGGCATGGTGAGGTTCTCTGACCTTGGGCCAAGGTGCCCAGCCTGTTTTCTGTCTCCTGATGATTGAGGGACATCTGTGGATGCTCTGTGGGTTGGCACAGACTTAACCAACTTGACCAGCAACCGTTTCGGTATCACTTGGACACCAAGTTGTAGGAAGTCACAGAAGCACCGTGTGACTTGCTTATCTTTCAGCCTCTACTCCCTTGTGCTGCGTTAGTTTGTTTTGATTTTCATTTTTTCGTAAATAACTCATGGCAGGTGTGGCCTAAAGCATTCTCATTATTAAAACATCAGGGATGTGTGCGCAGATCAGCGGCAGCTGCTAGGAGTTGCTCGGTGGCTAGAGAGAGGAACGGTGTGGAAGAGGAAGGGGGGTGTGCAGGAGAAATGCCGGGTATGCATAAGTTAGGCCTGCCCCAGGGCGGAGGGAGCAGGAAAGGGCACGCGGTTCCTTTCCCACGGAAATCCTCCTGGGGAGCATTCTCCATCTGTCCTTCCTCCGTTCTTTGTTCTTTGTTTTCCAGCTTGAAGCAGGTGGGCAGGGCAGAGACCCAGAGTCTGGCCAGAGACCCAGAAGCTCTGGTCTCACCGTGCCGGGCTCATGAGTTCTGCCCTCCACCCACCCGGGTGCCAGGTGGTAAGAGTTATCCGGACAATGATGGGATACCAAGCCCTAGAGGGCAATTCTCGAGCTTTAGATACACAGGAGGAGGCTCCTGGGATGTCCTTGGGTCAGGGAGGTCTGGGAGTGAAGGGCAGAGAGTCCAAAGAACTGGAAGAAGTGTTTCCTTGGAGACACTCCATGCCCTCATGGATGAGATCTCAGAAAGCAGCCAGTGTATGAAGTCTGTTAATCTCCAGTTCTACTACACACATGTAGGCCTGGATGAACATACACTTGATTGCGTATACACGTGTGCCTACTGTCTGTTTCCTGGAAGTTGCAGATTTGTGACTTTGACTTGGTCTCCTGAGCCAGGCATGTCCTTTGCTTTCTGTTACAGGGGCTGCCTGCCCACCAGACTCTGTTCCCCTCCTAGGCAGAAGTCCCTAGAATTCCCTGCCCCGTACCCCACTAATGGAGCAGCACAGGGGTAGAATGGGAAGAGCACAGAATTGTGGAACACACACTCTGGGTTATTGCTTTTAGGCTGTGTTAGGTCCTAGAGCACAGGAAGAACTTTGCAGCACACAGCCATCATGGTAGAGGCTGGACCACACATGGTGGAACCAGGCAGAGGGCAACTTCTTTACCCCAAGTCCAGCTCTAGGCAGGAAACTTGGGGATCGGGTCACTTTCCTTCCCTATTCCTGTCTACACCTGGGATTGAGGACCACACTGAGGACCTGTCTCCCCCTTGGATGTAGAAAGGAGTCACTTTTTAGTGGCATGCCCAGGATACTAGTCCAATAGACAAGAATGTCTGGACACTAGTCTCCGGCCAGGACAGCAGTGTTCTGGAGCCCTTAGAACACTCCAAACTGTCCTAGGTAATAAGGTCTTGCTTGTGCCTGTACCCTTACCAACTCAAAGGGAAACATTTTTGCTAAGGCTCTGACTGTTGAGGCCCTAGGTCCCTGAGGCTCTCCCAGCTTGTCTAAGAACGGCAGGAGCTCAGGGGCCGGGACTATGCAGCCGGAAATCCTGTCAGAGGTAACCCTCGTGTTCAGGTGGAGTGAGGAAGACATAGCCCACACACCTGTCCCCATCAGACCATCTTGAGGCCGTCCATCTTGTCTGAGGTGACCATTGGTCCTCTTCTGTCCAGGCACCGGGTCAGTCTCTAGGAAGGCCAGCCCCACTTGGGTGAGGCCAGCTTTCCCAAGCCAAGAGTCCTATGGTCAGGGGCCATGGCCCAGATGTGCCCTCTGGACAGTGTTGCTGGGTGGTCCTGGCTTGGCCTTGGATGGATGGACAGATGGAGCCCTTGAGGCCCAACCTTTGCAGAACCAGCCAAGAAGTACACTGATGGACATCAGCAACCATTTCTCCTCCTGCCTGCCTCCTTCCCTCCCTCTCTCCGTCCCTCCCTCCCCGTTCTATCCTTCCCTCTCTCCCCATTCCTTTCCTTCCCGCTTTCCTCTTTCTTTTTTCTTAATTAAAGGAAGGCCCTTGTCTGCTGCCTGAGACAATGTGTTATAAAGCTGAAGTTCTTGTTTCCCTTAACTTGCTTCGATTTTCTTTCATGTGGGCAGACTTTAGGCTTAGATTAGGCTTAGAATAGTGTCATGGATTTTAGGATGATGGAAGTACAGATAGCCCTATAAGACATGTACACATAGCGCTTTTACCTATGGAAGTTTCACAGTCGAAAGGATTTTGTCCAAACTAAGCAAAACTGTGCCCCCCGCGGGGTTCTGATTCCCAGAAATTACCCTGAAGCTCCTTTGCTGTTGTACCTGTATCTGGGATGACTTTCCATGGAAGCTGACGAATGAAGCACGAGGCGCTGAGTTGAGCTCTCAGACGACACATAAAGCCGGAAGTGGCGTGAGGCTGGACTCTCCTAGGGCAAACTGGGAGGCAGAGACTGCCTTCTCTTTAGAAGGTCGTGGGCTGCCATATGCAGCAGGGAGCCACCGGCGAGACCCGGTCTTAAGTAAGGTGAAGTGGATGACCAACAACACCTTAGGCTGTTTTCACCCATGAACATATACACATATGTTCATGCCACACTGGGCTCATTACTGTGTGATCTTTTTTCTATTTCTTGGTTTTTTTTTTTTTTCTGTTTTTCCAAAACAGGGTTTCTTTGTGTGGCCCTGGCTGTCCTAGAACTCACTTGGTAGACCAGGCTAGCCTCAAACTCGGAGATCCTCGTGCCTCTGCCTCCCATGTGCTGAGACTATAGATATGTGCCACCATAGCCCAGCTGCCCTTACTGTGTAATTAAAAAAATACATAAAAAGAATCACTTATCACGTAACTTAGTCTGCCATGGTGATCGTTTTCAGCTCCAGCTCTCCAAATCTGCCCCTCACAAGTTTCAAAAGGCATTTTAGGTCTGGAGCCCCAGCATGGAGGGTCCTGGCTCTTGTCCTTCACCTCTGCCATGCTCGCCCTATCCTCTGAACACCCCTGGGCTTCTCAGAGCTCCATCTGTAGGTGTTTTAATGTGCACAAGACAGGAATCCAACCTTCAAAACTGACTGTGACACCATTGATGCACCTCGGAACCTCGGATAGCATGAGCCCCATCTCAGGCCAGGGTTCGCAGCTCCCGTGTCTGGAATTTCCTTAGCAGTTGTTGGGCTCGGGTTTGGGGTGGAGCCCTTCTTCAGTCAGCAATTCCCTCCCTCGCAGCTACGCATTTTGTTTTCCTCCCCTTTTTCTTCCTGGCAGAAATTGTTCCGGACACTCACACCCCCACACGGATCGCGCTGAAGGTGTCACTTAGGGCCCTCTGGATTTGGATTCTATGGTAGCCCCATGGCCTTTGCGTGTGGGGGCAGATGCCTATGTCCGTCCATGGTAGCCCAGGTATCCAGTGACTGCTTTAACCCACTTGCCCTTTCTACTGCCTCCCACACAAAGTAGCTATGAGGCCATGCCCTGACCCCCTCCTCAGAGGTCGCTTAGGAGTTTGAAAGGGAGAGGAAATTGCGTGACACTCGGGGTCATTAGAGGTCATCTACCCAACCTTGGCTTTGAGCTCTGGTGTGAGTAACACCTGTGCTTCCTGAGGGTTCTCCTGTGTTCCCTGGGACCTTGTGTCGGGAGAAATGCAAAAGGCAGAACTCAGAACAAGCACAAAGCAAAGCTCTGTCTTGGAAAACTGTTGCAAAGAGACCTCTGTGGCCCACAGGTGTCTTCTGACACTTGGATGAGGTTCATGTTGGCTCCAGTCAAGGGCTGTGGTGCTTACATGACAGGCTTTGGAGCTGGGATTTGCGAGAGACCTGTGTGCCCCTGAGCAGCCTAGCTGAGCTGGATGAGACATGGATGAGGTTGTGCAGAGGGGAAGTGATACTGGCAACCCCCAGTGGACAGCTGGAGAGCTGAGCGGCCCAGAGAACCTCATGGTCCTTATGCTTCAGCCTCAGATGCTGGGCGATGGTGGAGCTGGGGATTGTGGGTCTTGTGTAGACAGGAATCAGAGAATGTGAGCCCCCTTTGGCCTCAGGTCTGTGGTCTCATGAGGAGTTGGTCTCTGTGTTGTGACCTGTGTGCCAACAGCATTTTCATGCTTCCTGTCAGTGGGAGGCGGAGCCCTTTCTCATGGGAACAGTGATTCAAAACAGGAGAGCTGGTGGCTTCTCCCTGCACTACGCCCACATACCAAGCACTGTGGAAGGTCTGACTCGCCCGTTATCAGGGGAAGCTGCCCATCATTCCCACGCAGCCTATCCCTCCCTCCTCCCCCAGCATAGAGGCTACATTGGCCATGGTCCCTTCAGCTCCTACAGCTGGAGGCCATACAGTGTGTGACCCAGGACCCTCAGGACCCCAGAATCAAGAAAAAGCTACGCAAAAAAATTTCTTACAAGAATTCAAGAAAAAGAAATTTAAATTTGTTCAAAACCACTGACTACTTGCTTTGAACAGGCTAAGAGGGGCAACGGGTGCTTGACGTGCCTGTGGGAGGGGGGCAAGCTCCAGATCTCTAAGTCTAGCATGCTGTAGCTAGCAACATGGCCCGACCACAGGCTGCTCACCTCCAATCTGCCTGCTTGATTCTGTAATGTGTTTCTTTTAATTATCACTACATATTTATTTTATTATTTATTTTGTGGGCGTGTCATAGTGCACCCGTGGAGGGCAGAGGACAACTCGTAGGAGGGCATTCTCTTCTTCCACCGTGTGGGTCCCGGGGACCAAACTCGGGTCTTCAGATGTGGTAGCAGGTGCCCTTAGCTACTGTGCCATCTCTCCGGTGCTTAGTTTGATTTTTGAAAGATTTTTTTTTATTGCTTTTAAGTGTGTGTGTGTGTGGTGTGTGCATATGAATATCCACGCCTGCAGAGACTAGAGTTGGCTATGAGCAGTCTAACACAGAAGCTGGACGTAAACCTCGGATCCTTTGCAAGAGCAGCCGCTACTCTAAACCACTGAACCGTCTCTCCAGCCCTGGGACCGTGTCATGTGGAGTGGGCAAGGCCTGACATTCCCTCTGTGGCATTGTGAGACTGTTCATCACAGACGGCAGTTTTAGACAGAGATGGTCCAGACACATGCTAACTGACGAGGGGTGAGCTGCAGAGTCATGGCCAGCCTCTGTTGGGGTGGCAGCTGAGCCCTGGGAAGTGTCGCCAGGTCCCAGAAGATCTTCAGGAAGACACAGGACCGAAGTTCAGCAGGTGGTGAGGGGCCAGGCAGTCCCAGCTTTCCCAGCTTTGCTTCAGGGAGAGCAGAACATCGCTTTCTCGCAGATGTGTGCTTTACCGCACCCACTGCCGTCTGCTCTGAATTCAGGGCTGTGTGGAGGGGCAAACAGCAGCACATGAAGCCAGTCTGGGGGGACAGTTTTGAAAGTGAGTAAAATATGTTAGGTTAATGTTCCGACAAGTTGGGGCTGAGGTAGGAGGCTCCCTCATATCTCAGGGGAGTGTGAGGCTAATGCCTCAGGAACCCCAAAATGCTGACCCTGCATTTAGGATGGGGCAAATATTAATCCCTGATTTAGTTACGTGGACATCAAGTCAATGGCATTTATACTAGCTATGGACTAGGTAGTAATCAAAGTCCAGTTAAAAAGAAATATTCGTGTAATAAAATGTGGTGTGGTGATTAAACCGCTTTTTACCATTACAGTAAGATGCTCAAAAATTGGTTCATTTTTTTTTAAAGGTTGGGATACCAAATTCTATGTTTTATGTAAAATTCATGCATCTCCACTCCCATTTATTTAGATGGTATCTTTGGGTCACCAGTGTAGGTTTTAAAGTATGCAGGGAACTTCAAATGACTTCATTTGTAGAAGTCGAGGGCTCTCAGGGCCCTGCCTGGTCCGCTGTTCCCTGGGTTGCTTTGAGTGTGACTTCCGAAAGGCGTGGAACTGTATTCACCGTGTGCACCAAAGTTTGGGTCAGTCCTGGGCGCCCATCTTCGGCTGGCAGTCACAGCCCCTATGTCTGATGTCAGAGACCACCCCGGGGACAGCAGAACCATGGCAGTGCCCTGAAGTTCAGACCCCAGGAGGGAAGCAGTGGGCAAATGGTATTCAGCCATTTCCTCCTCCAGCCCTGTCCCCAGCTCTGATCCGAGGTGCAGTCCTGTGGGGTTGGAGAGATGTCTGATTTGTGGTGGACATTTCTGTCCAGAGCTGACAGTCTTAAACGTGTAAGTCATTCTACATCCTGCTCCTTCCCACAATTTCTGCCTGTCACGCTCTTTTTAAGCGTTTCCTAGGGGTTGAAACTAGTTCTTTTCACTGTGAAGCTCTCGTTGTTTTGTTTCTGTTCAAGGCAGAGCACAGTCTCTCTGTGCGGATAGGAAACTCAAATGCACGTATAAGAAAGACGACAGAGAGCCACAGGTGTGGGCTGCTTCGCAGTTGCCTCCCACACCACACCTGGGTACCCACGCTGCCTCTGGCTTTGAGCACTGTGACCCCACAGCCCTGGAAACACATCCTCTCCTGGAAGCAGGAGGCTGCTCGGCTCCTATGGGGCACCTTCCCCAGGATGCGGGCCTCCCTCCCGGGCCGAGCCCTCTGCTCTGTGGCTCTTCCTTCCGCCTGACAGCTTCTGGAAACGGGGTGTGTGACATACACAGGAAACGGCCCTGACAGGCGTAGTGTGAGCTGCCGGGCGCATGGCAGCTCTTCTAGTGTCAGGAAGCCTGTCCCTTCTGTGACGCTGCTCTGAAGCCTCACTGGGCCAAGCTCCGCCACCAGCCAGCATTCATCTGTGCTAGGCAAATGCAGCCCTTCAGGACTGTGGGTTTGCCCGTCAAATTCCTGCAGGGATGGCCCAGCTTGTACCCGCATAGTAGCAAACACAGGTGCATCTTGTTAGAATTGGAACAGAAACAAGGGATATGCCAGTCTGGAGGAGGGAGTGGGCCCAGGAGTTCCTTCTTTCTCTTGGGTCTGCTGTAACTTAGCATTGTAGGGTAAGTTATTCCTAGAGCCCCATTTGGTCAAGGGTGCCTCTCAGGGCTTCCCCTGGAGAAGGTGTCCTTTACCGTTCCTCGCAAAGGGTATTCAGAAGCCTGCATCCCACTTGTGGCTCTGCTAGCTATGAGCTGGCTATCTGTACCTCTTCATTGCTCTGGGTAGTAGGTTTGGTTAGCATCTTAAAGACTGGCTGGTTTCTTTTATTTGTGGAGCACTGGCAAGCTGTGACCACACATGGTGGCATAGTCACCGTGGCCATACGGAGACTTTCCTCTGCCATCAGGATGCTAAGGGTGTTGTGTCTGTCAGCGGTGAGCGCTGTCCCGCTGCCGGTGCCTCGGGGACAGCGTGGGCGACTGTGTCTTGGTGTCTACCTGCACTAAAAGCTCCTCTGTTCCTTTGCAGCCCATCTTTACCCGCCCTTGACTGGCAGCTGCCATCCCACTCCGGTCCGTATGAGCTTCGGATCGAGGTGCAGCCCAAGTCCCACCACAGGGCTCACTATGAGACAGAAGGCAGCCGGGGGGCTGTGAAGGCCTCAGCTGGAGGACACCCCGTCGTGCAGGTATGGCGTCTGCTGTGACCTGCCAATAGCCCATGCCTTGGCATTTCTCAGTCTAAAACTGTTTTTGGATTCACAGCTAGGACTTTGCTCAAACTTTAAACACAATCACCTCAGAGCTAGTTAGTTAGACGTGCACTATGTAATGTACCCCATTTCCTTCTGAGTAGGGATGCTCCTCATCTTCTGTACGGTTGTGCCCCAGTGAAAATGCCAGAAGTCAAGATACATTCGCTATACCTCACTGACCTTGCGTCTTCTCACAGGCACAGCGTAGGCAGAATGTCAGCCACTCCTCTCGTCACAGAGGGGCTGGCTGAGTAAAATACGAAAAATTCAAAGTGTAGTTTTCTGAATGGGCATCACTTTCATACTAACCTAAAGTTAAAGGGAAGAAGATAAGTGGAACCACGGTGAGTCAGGCGCTGTCTGTGGGTACCGTACAGTACTTTTCGTGACGTCTGTAATGGTTTAAAGGCTCGCCCCAAACTGACTTACTCGCAGGCCTGGTTCCATTGCATCAACCGTTCTGCAACCCTGTGTTTCCCTTTCCGAACTCTCTGCCCCTGGAGCAGATGCAGACTCTGCAGCCACACCACAGACAGGGAATCAGTGGTCAGCCTATGCTTGTGCACCTGCCTGGGGGTGTCAGGGGTAGGGTCTGAGGAATCAGGTCATGAGATGGCGTGCCAAGGGGAAGATGGCTGAGACGGGCACACCCTTGGGACTTTGGGAAAGGAAACATGCTCACTCAGAGGGGAGATTCGATGCTCACCCCTGCTGGCCAGGAGGCACCCTGGAAACTAGGAGGTCCGAGGACATCACAGATCTAGCTTGCCCCTTCTCCACCTGCACATCAGTGCGACATCCCAAGAGGCCGTACGAGGTTGTCCTTGCTTCCCTGTGTCACACCTGTTCCCTTGTGAGCTTTAGACCCCCCCACCCCAGACAATACTGTTTTAAGTGGCACAGAGAAGTGCTTGTTTCTCTGGCTGGCTCTGGTCACATGGTGTTATAGAGAGCTCTCTACCCCAGTACCCCAACATCATAAACCCGGGTGCCCAACCCTGTTATTTCAGGACTGATGCAGACTGGAAGGGGGACTCGGCAGGGAACCATGTACTTTTATTTTATTCCATTTAGGTAAATAAAAAGCTGGCCAAGGCAGGAGGCCATGGAGACAAATGGCTGTTTGCCAACGCAGCAATCAGCCCCATGGCATGAGCCAGGCGAGGTGCAGAAATGAGGCACTTTAGCAGGGCTTATGGGTGATATTAAGGTGATATTTGTGGCCCGTGTGCCTGATGCCAATTAATACCCACTTTGTTAGCGGCTTGATGTGATAAAATGCGGGAGAGACGTCAGCACGCAGCAGCCAGCTTGACATTTTAAGTTTCTACCTCTTCCCAGGTGGAAGTCAGGTCGAGCGGGCCCTCAGCTGTGCAGGGTAACGACAGGTATTTACCGCTCCTTTCCTGCCGTGGTCGGCCCTGAATGGAAGTGCATTATTGCTGAATGGAACAGGTTTTAATAAGAGAGGGCGTAAGCCCGTTAAAGGAAAGCAGGAGAGTTAGCGGAGAGATAATGGCCAGCCTCCTCCACTTACTTGGATCATATAGGCAAGGGGCGCTGGGCAAGAGCCAGGGGGTGGAAATAGTGTGTGCCTTCCGCAGAAAGATGAAGCCACGGACAAGAGTCTGTGCCTTTCGGGGTTTCGTTGATGGTGGTTGTAAGAATCTCAGTCACTTTGGGAAGACAAAACCAGGAGTGTGGGGAGCCCTTGTGTTTGGGTGGGGGGACTTTGCTGTCTGCCAGCCTCTGATACTCGTTGGCTGTGTGTCAGGCGCCTAGTGGACCTGCAGCCCCTAAAGAGCCAGGCTGTGGGCATCTTGGACACAGGGCAACGTTTATGTACCAGTGCAAATAATATCCAGGAAATTGAGGCATTTCTGAGGAATGGTGAAATTTAAAACAGAGTTTAAGAAGCACCCTTTGAATTATTTAAAGTGGTATTCAGGGAAGGAGGCAAAGTCAGGTCAGGCCGGTGCTGCTTCCACCAAACAGCCACCCCCTTCCCTAACAGTGTTGATAGGCAAAGAAAAACAACCCCTAACCAAAAATGCCAGGTTCTGTGGCATGTCTCATGGTGAGAAATTAGGAACCCAAGGAGTTTCCTGGAATTTTCTTACAAAGTAAGCTCACACCTATGCCAGTGTGAGGTAAACAGCTAAAAAGAGAGGGCATTTTAGGGGGGTTGTTTTCTTTTTTTGGTTGGTGGACCACAAATTAGATAAAAATAGAATTTACACATAATTATGAAACACGCAAAAATAGAAAATTCTCTTGGTTGCCATGAAAGCGCCGTAACCACAAAGTTCTACCCCGAGCTTCTGGGTTCTTTTGACACGCCCTTTAGTGCCATCAGCTCTGTGCCTAACCTTTTAGCTCTCAGAGGTGGGTACATTGCACAGTAGTCTGGGTGAGGCCACGGGCCAGCCCACATGTCTGGTATGCAGCCACTGCACGAGCCACTGTGTGGCCAGTGGTATTTGTTGCGCTCCTAACTGTTCCTCCATCTCACACATGAGCCTCTAGAAGCTCCCTTTGGTCCAGCCTCGTCTCTGTAGTGGATCCAGCATCCTCTTTTCCTCTGTGTCTCAAGAAGTTGTCCATAAAGACAGCAGCAATCTGCAGAATGGGAGACCCTGCAGAAAGGGAGGAAGAAGTGCCCTTAGAGCCGGGGTCCAGAAAGAGCTCAGGTCAGTGACCTCTTCCTTGTATGTATTGTCCAGGACCATACGGACCAGACTTGGACATATTGGGAGAGTCAAGGGCATGCGTTTAAGAAAAGGAAGGGGCAGCTGCATCTGGCCTACCTGTGCTTTCAGTGAGGTCAGTACCTGTGAAGGTCCTGCCTGAACAGCCAGCTGTGTGGTGGGAGGACTCTCCCTCTGACACAGACTTTCATTTTGAGCAGTGTTCTCTTCTCGGGGATCACTGTTTCCCACCAGGATGGTGTCACTTCTGCTTCTGTTGTGCTAGGATCTAAGTATCCAAAATGGCCACAGGCTCCCACTAGCCATTCCATTACCACAAGCTACCCAGTCTTCAAGAACACTGGCTTAATAATCTGACATTATCTAAAAAACCAAAACCAAAACAAGACAAGACAAAAAAAAATCATGCCAAATCAGAATGAGCAGCCATGAGTTACTCTGGACTCAAGGAGGGGCTGGTAAGGGCTTACCTTTAGACTGTCTTACCCACCTTGCAGTGTCTACATGGACATGGTCTGTGCAAAGTCTGTGGGGAATATCCTTGGTGACATGGTAGCTCCCCTTATGTCCCTCTAGTTCCACTGTCTTCTATTAGTTACCAAGACAGGGGCCCCCACATCTGTCTACAGTGTGCTATGGTCTTGCTTCCAATGTCACACTGTAACCAGTGATAAAAGGCCTAAACTTCCATTGACTCTGAAATTTGCTTTGGTCAACCAGATGTCTCAATTACTCTGTCTAAGGTAGAGGCAGCTGCTTCTCCAGCTCCCCACAGTATGACTTCAGTATTGAGCATCACCCCTATCCAGCAAGGACCCTCCTGACCTTAATCTGGCCTCTGGCTATCAGGTCTCTGTGTCTGTTGGGTCTTGGCCACTGCTGACAGAAGTGGCTGAGGACCCAAATTCTCAAGAAGTGAGGCAGATAATGCCTAGGTTGTCCTAAAGTGGCCTTGTAGGCTCGTGTCTTTAGGGGCCCTGACTGCAGCGCATTGTGGGGTCTGAAGATCACCTCCCACCCTGGGGGTCACAGCATCCAGCTCTGCTTACCAATCACCAAAATGACTTGCCTGATAGTATCTGCGCATCACACACAGGCCCGCTTTGCTTGAATAATTGATAGACCACTGACATATGAACACTCAGAAGCTGGCAGGTTCCTAACATTTAGGTTTGCAGCATGGGTCTTGCCATTTAGAACAGGGACCAGAGGAGCCCCTGCCTGGCCATGAAGGATTCAAGTCAAAGAAACACAGATAGATAGTGACCCAGACAGGTGACCCTGCACTCAGCATGCATAAGTAATATACTCTCAGGGTACAGACAATCGGTACTTGAGATTCTAAAGGAACCAGGGCAGTGTCATAGAGGAAGGCATCATAAGCCTTGGCTTGTGTTCACGCACCAGGGCCAGGCAGAGGCCAATGGGGTCTCATGGCCTTAGGGACCTTTCGGAGGTCACTTAACTTGCTCCCTCCCATATAGATTTATGGCAGATGTTTTTCTGTCGTACATGACATTTGGCAGCTGAGGACGTCCACTGGGGGATGACTTGCATTTCTCAGGTTGTTAAAATTGTCTTCGAGCCAGGCTGTTGTTATAATTACGTTTCTTTCTTGGTGGTGTCTTTCCTCAAGTCCCAGGGGAGGTTGAGAGTGGTGAAAATACTGTGGAAGGGGGTTGGTGAGGGTGTCTGACCTGTGGTTAGAAGGTCATTTGGTTCAGTGGCCTGGGATGCTCTGTCACGTGTGAACCTGCTTTCCCCAGTCTCCCAGGCTTCTCCTCTGGAATGTGCACACCTGGAGGCCGGCAGAGCCTGGGTCCTTCAAGGGCCAGTGAGGGGTTTTGTTAGGTGTTCTGGTCAAAGCAGCAGGGCAGGGGTGGGGGTGGAGGTATAAAATGCAGCACTTCACTCTGCCTGGGGCAGCAAGCTGTTAAAACATGCACATTGCAGAGGTTAAACTGCAGCCTTGACCCCAAAGCAGAAACGCGCTGGCCCTGGTCTGCCCAGAGTCAGCCGACTGCATGAGGTCTGGATTAATATTTTATGGATCTGACTGGACAGTGCGCGGAGTCCTCTCTTCTTTCAGGGCCTTTCAATGCAAACATTTTCCAGTCCCTGCCCACCACGCACAGGCTGACTGTTGGTCACTTAGATGTTGCTTCTCCCTTCCGCGCATGCCCTCAGCCCCCAAGTCCATTGTTCAGAAAGCACAAGGGTTTCACGAGAATGCCCCTGAGCTCACTGCAGCTTTACTTACCATTCAAGCTCCCAGTGGCACAGCTAAGGGTCGACAGACAACTGGTGGTGAGAGACTGGGAAGACCTCTGGGGACAACTCCCACACCAGTGTGACAGTGCAGTGGAGATGGCCCTGTCGGCTTGCTCTGTCTACAGCAGTGTGATTGGAAAACTTCTCTGGCCTCTGTTTAGTTGCACGGATGTACTCAAGGCTGGGGCTTCCTGTGGCCCTCAGTATCTGCATGTGAGCTTGTTTTAGAACCCTGCTGTCGAGTAGAGTTGGAAGCTGCGAGGCCACTGTGTGTGCCTATGAGCAAAGGCAAGGCAGGGCTACAGGCAGAACCGTCCCCTCCCCGCAAACAAGGAGCCTCCAGGCCTGTCACCAAGTCCCCAGAGAAGACTTGGAAGCTGTGGCTTCTTTGTTCCAGGCTAGAGAAAGTTTAATGATGACATCTTGGGCATGGAAACTGCAGATGGCTCTCTTGTCGCGTGCCAGCCGAGCTTGTTCTTAGGGTCCAGACGAGACAGGCCCAGTCGAGCCCCTCTCCTACCCTGGGATCTCAGCTGCCGAACTGGGGTGCCGAACGTGACCGGAGACGAAACAAGAACCAGCGTTTCTAGCAGCAGTCACCAGGAAGAGGCATGTCTCCAGCTGGCTCCTGGCCGTGCATGGACCCCCTTCCTGGTGACTCCGTGGCTTTCACTGGCCCCGAGGACCTATAGGCACCCCGAGTGTCACAGTTTACTCCTGAGCAGCTGTTCAGATGTGAAGAACATACAAATAGCGGGAGCGTTCTCTCGGGAGTCGGTCGGGGAAGGACTGGTGCTTTGTCTCCGAGTCTGTTGTGTGACTGTCCCCAGTGTGGGGCCACCATGGGAGGTAGGGGTACAGAGAGAGACTATTTTTGTATGCCTACCCTGGCCCAGCAACCTTTTTTTCTGCCACCTGAAAGAGGAGAACACTGGGCTCCTTCCTGTGGGGATGGAGGCAGTTGGCTCTGTATCAGCACAGAGGGCCACAGGCCTGGCCTAGGCAGTCACACACAGTCCCCACCTCACTGGTCATGTGAGTAGATGCCCTCAGCATGGAACTCAGGGCCGAGAGATGGGACAAAAGGAGAGCCGGTGCCTCTGGTGTGACACACAGGATCTAGGGTAGCATTATGGGACCAGTGCAACAAGAAGCCTTGGTGAGCTTTAAGTATCTTCAATCCTTCCTATCACATCCCAGCCCTCCATCCTCCCTCGGCATTCCTGGGGCCCTAATAGTCTAACGGCAAGGCTCAAATTCTCTTAGATTTACTCCGTGCATGCTAAACGCATGCCCTGAGCCCTGGTAGCCACACTGTAAACAGCAAAATTCACCAACGTGCTGGCAGCCACAGGCTGGATTCTACAAGCTGGAGGGGTCAGGGTTCAGGACAGTAGCCATGTTCTCTGGGGTTTCCTTGCATGTCTGGGTCTGAAATCCCCACGGTGGCATGTTGCGACACACTACCTGGCATGGTATAGGAGGCCGCTCCTGAGGGGCCTCCGCCCTGTGTACAAGGTAAGCACTAGCCTAGAGTGTGGAGCCTGGATGAGTCCCAGAGGGTGGACAGGCGGCTGCTTCCCAGTCCATTGGGTAGGGAGGGAGGAGCCTATGTCGGGAGTTTCTGTACCTGCTCACCAGCTTTGCAAATGGAATCTGCTAGCTTTTGGTGCCTCTTTCCTTGGATTTGGGTGGACAGAGAGTGGGTAAAGGCTGCCATCTGCAGGGCCAGCCTCAGGGATGCTAAATGCCATGCTTAACACAGAGATAATCCAGGTTGGTATGCACGGGGCTGATTGGGCTGTGATTCCCGGCCATGCTCACAGTTCCTAAGGACACCCAGGCCCTGGGGGCTCTCGCAGAGAGGAGAGCAGTGCCGTCCGCCCCACCTGCATGTTGCCCGAGTTTGTGCCTCTCTTTGTCCCCTGGCCCTTTCGACCCCTCAGGCCTGGCGGGAATCAGCCCTGCCCAACAGTCCCACTGAGCGTGTGCAGAACAGATGGGCGTGATTCGATCACATGCCCTTGATTTAATATCCACACCCGACCTTGCTGATGCCCAGATCTTGAAGGGTGATCCCATCCACTTCCATCCAAGAAACCTTCAAGTAAGGGGCATTTCCAGCAAGGGTGGGGGTGGGGATTCCCACTCTCCCAAGCCAGCATGCAAGGCAGGAAGTTTGCCATTGGAGAAGAGCAGGGGTGCTGGCCTAAGATGCACATCCGGGTGCATCCAGGTTGTGGGTGTGAACAGCGTCCTCCGATGTCCATTCTGAGCGGTTCTGTGGCTCCTACCTGACACGTCATAGAATTAACATCTGATGGTGGTCTGAGGCTCAGGCCGTGTCCCCCTACCCCACCTCCTGTCTGCCCCAGCCTTCTTCAGGCCAGGAGAGGAAACAGGAAATTTGTGAGGGAATTATTTCCTGGGATGGGGCCAAAGCTCACTTTCTAGGACCCTATAAGAAAGTGGATCTGGACCCTTTGACCCCAGGACAGGCGGCGCTTGAAGCATCTGCAAACGCGCTCTCTGAACGTGTGCAGTGCTTCAGGGGGCCATGGATGAAGACGACAGGAAGCCAGGGTTCTAAAATCTGACCGGCCAAACACCTCACCAGTTCCAGCTGCAGGCGAGCCATGAAGCTCACAGTCCATCTCTGAAAGCCGTGGAGTGTGGCTTCCTCCATGAGAACCTGCACTAGGGCCTTTTATCTGAGAAACTGTACCAGATTCTGGGGAGAGGGTAGTCCTGGGAGGTGGGAGGTTGGATTCAGGGCCCCATAAGGAAGGAAAGGCATGTTTGAGTCCAGTGCTTCCATAGACAGCACATGCTTTCTCACTGGGGCTTCAGGACGGCAGACTTTCTCCTCAGAGAGACTCTTCACGGCACTGGGGATGAAGCTTGGGTCCTTGGGTGTACCAAGCAAGCATTTTGCCTCTTGAGTTACACCTGCAGCTCTGAGACATCGTTGAGTAAATTAAACAACTCATTATTAGAGGCCTGGATCAGCCTCAGGCCCTCAGCAAGGTGGGATGACTTTGCCAGTGGGAATCAAGTCCCCATGAAGGTGTCACATGCAAGGTTCTCAGTGAGGGCCTGGCAGGCATTATCAGTGTGCGTGGTCTCTAGCTTGCATACCTTTGAAGTATTTACAGATACGCCCATTTCTGTTCATTTTTTTTTTATTAATTTGACTTCTCAGAAAGGTAGAGAAAATGTGTACATGAAAAGACCTGAAGGAGCTACGTGCAGCCTCTCATGGTGTCCCTGTGTGGCCCTCAGCTTCGGCCTTTACTGGAAGGGGCCGTGTGTGTACTGGCCACCATTCCTCGGGATCTGAGGAACAACTGTCTGTGTTTATAAAGATGGTTTTGGTCTTTAGTGTGATGATTGTCTTCATGGGAAGAGTCCTCAGAATTACATTGTATAAATTAAGAACTGCTGTGGGCTCATGACACATATGTGCACACACAAAACCAAGTGCACACACTACCATAACCGTGTGCTTGCTCACCCAGGCACACATTCATGAAACAAATTGCACAGGCTCCAAAACACATGTGTGCCCATACAATTCAGGGTCAAATGCACACCACATACACACATACATACCTACGTACATTCATAACATACACATGTACACGAATCCCAGTAGGTCATATTTACAGACACTTATATGCTCATATATGTATAAACACATGCATAGACATACACATGTCACATATATCAGTATATGCACACACGCACACACATACACACACACTTGTACCACCGGAAAGCCAGGGAATAGTTTGTGTGTAGACACTTAGTCACTGACAGAAATTCTGTGGGTAGCCCACTGAACAGCAATGATGGTAACTTTGCCTTCTGTGCTAGGGAGCTGTGCCCAGAAGCTCTGCCCGGTGCCTGCCTGCCTCATGGGGAAGCTCTGGGACCTTATGTCCTGAGCCCATTTGCTGGGACACAGGAGCTCAGGCAGTGGGTGTTCCCACCTAGTTAGGCAGAACAGGACAAGCAGTGTCTGTCTGGCATCCTTCCAGGTGCTGCTGAGTATGTGAAGCTGTTTTTGTTTTTGTTTTGTTTTTGCAATATATTCTAGGCAAATCATTTACCACTGACCTACATCCCTAATCTCCATTTTAACTTCTAATCTTGAAATAGCAGTCTCCTTGAGTTGCTCAAGCTGGCCTTGAACGCACTCTATAGCCCAAGCTGACTTTGGATGTGTAATCCTTCTGCCTCAGCTTTCTGAGTGCTGAGATTATGGTCCTGCACCACACAGCCTGGCTCTGAAGTTGTGCCTTAATTGTTCTACTGAGTGTCTGCGAGGGGTCCTGACCCCACTGGTCACTCCTTTCCTCCCAGACAGGGACATGGTGGCATCTGGAGTGACAAACAGTTCCACAGCTGTGGTGATGTCCCCGTGATGGCTGTTCTGAAGGGGGTCACCATGGTTAAGAATAGCAGCTCCCCAGGGCTGTGCCCCTCGCTGAAGCTGGCGTGGTAGCCCCCACCTCACTAGAGTGACATTTGGCTCCCACCTTCTCAAGTTGTGAGGCAGGAAGCTGGTTCAGACCTGGCTCCTGTGGGTGCATCGAGGTCTCCGGGGCAGAGTGGTGAATTCCCAGGGTGCCTCTGTGCCCTGCCTGGAGACCAATGCTCTGCAGTCTCCAGGAGAGGGAAACAGAACTTATAATAACAGAAAGCTTCCCGTCTCCTGGCAGTGGTGTTTGTGATGAAGAACTGGGGCTGAGAACAGTCTGAGATAGTGTGAGTTAGTAAAACACGTGGACTCTTGGTTAACCAAATGGAGGGAGCTGGGTTCAAAAAAATAGTGAAACCCACCCTGGTGTGATCCCCAGCAGGAGGGAAAGCGAGGCCAGTGTGTGAGCCGATACCTCTCGTCTTCTGGGACGTGGTGGCACGCTCGTGTTACCCAGGGTCTTAAATGCAGATTTCCCTTTAAGTTGATTATTTCAAGTGCACGTTATGTGGAAGACTTGTCACATGACGCTGTCCTTTGCTTAGTAACCAAGTCAGAATGGCTGGCTGAAAGGCAAACTGTTTTCCCCAGCTAATTGGCACTGCTAATTCAGATCTTCCCTCTGCCGTGTAGGAAGGTGTGCACGCTGGCCCGACTCCAGCACTGAATAAATTTGTCCTCCATCAGTCCGTTGGCCTGTCATTTCCCTCTGTAAGTGCTGAGGTGGCACAGAAGCTAAAAACAAACATTTTAATGTGCAGGAAACTGAGGAGTGCTTACGCCTTGCAAACGAAGTGATGCATTTTGCTTCGTTTAGAGGGAAGCCGAGGAGACTTGGGTTTGACAGGTAACTTTAGAGATGTAGTTCTGACAGACATTGTGAGAAGCCGGAGGGAGACGGTCCCTGCTGTGGGATGTGTGAAGCAGCTTAGATTTCGTCTCTTAAAGTGAACTTCGTGCTTTAAATAATAGATATTTACCTCCCAGGTTAAGCCTTAAATATTCCTATTTTCACTGAAATGGCATGTTTCTAAAGGATAAAATTATACCGTGTTCACTGCCTTCCATCCCGTAGGAAGCCTGGAGTAGCAGGGGTCCTGAGGGAATTTTCAGTTGTCATTTTAAAGTCATCTGACCCAAGCCAGGCTTGGCCTTGGGCCTCTCTGAGGATTGCCCACTGAGAAGGTTTTGGTTGTAGATTCATTTATATATTCTTGTGTTAAATTTCACAAGATAGAATACTAACTGGCACAATTTGCCTCTGAATTTCTGATTTTTACTTATTTATTTACTTTAGCACATCACATTGTAAAACTATTCTAGCTCAATACAGAGTAATGGTTTCTTAGTGTTTTTATCCCATTGCAAGAAGCAAGTGCCTGGCTCCCAGGTGTTTAGGGGCCTGGACCAACCAACCTTGGTTGCTGACCATGCTGGGCATGGTTTGCAGGGACTTTGTGCTCCACACTGAAGATTTAGACAGTTGCTAGCCTAAGGTGGCAGAGGTAGCTTTCTGTGCTGATGGCCTTGGGTGGGAGATTCTATGTAGTATCCATCCATTTAGCCAACTAGGCCCACGGCAAATTGGGGAGAGATTCCTTTGCGCTTTGACTCACCAGACTTAATCAAGGGTTTTCACTGCTGTTGTCTCAGAATGGCTGGTTACCTGTGGTCTGCAGGCACCCTTCACACTCACATGTATGTACCGTTGGTGCTTAGCCCACCTGAAAATATCCACCCAGGTGTTTAGTGAATCTGTCTGAAGTGATTGAGTTCATGGGCGCCGTGACTACATAACAAAATAGAAACAGATGCCTGGCCCGTAACTCCTGACCCAAGCCCAGAAAGAAATCTTTCCAACCTGACCTAGTGTCTATGAGTACGCAGGGAAAGACAGACACAATTACACTGCCACACCAGACTGTCTCATGCAGGGGATGACACTTATAAAACCACCCAGGTGATGGTCGGAGTCTGTCGGCTGCGCCGCATGCATCCAGGGTTCGTCACAGGACGAGCATTGATTTGCAACAGGAATCAGAGGTGCTTGTCATGCCGAGCAGAGGCCCGGGAGACAAAGATTCTCTTGGAGCCTCCTATGGTGTCAGGGAGTGGCTGCAGATTCAGGCATACCGCAGCAGCATCTCCCACCTCTGCAGCACAGATTCTCCTGTCCACAGTTGTGACGTCTGCATGGTGTCCGCCACAGGGATGGGTGGCTGTTCTCAGCCCCCAGGCTCCCTTGCATCTCCAGAAGTGAACCGGGGTAAGCCCTATCCCGGCCCTCAGCTTGCTTATGTAGCCTTCTCTCCTGAATGCTGTCAGTAATGGACCATTTGACAGGATTCTTTCCTGGGAACTCAAATTCAGAAATAGTTTCTTTCCCTTTACAGGAACTAGAGGAGGGTCTGCATCTTTTGCTAATACAATGTGGAGGCATGGTTCCTCCAGCCTGAGCTGGGCTGTGGACACAGATGTTAAATGGGCACCGAGGTCTCTGGGCCATTTCTTATTCTCAAGCCTAAACCTTGCATGTCTGTATTGAGGAGTCTCTTGGGTTGAAAGGAGTTCGTAGGCTCACAGAAAGTTATCCCCACTTGCCTCACAGGCCTTTGCATTGGAAAGCAGAAGGTTTTGCTGAAGAAAATGTTGGGGTGCAGGGTCATCCCTCAGATGAGTGCTCCTCACATTTGCCTTCTCAAAGTTGCCAGCAGCTATCACTTTGTATCAGCTCAGCAGGAAAAGGATAGAAGTCCCAAGTCCATACGTAGGTCAGCCAGCCTCCATGTGGAAGCAGTATGTTTTCATTCCAGTCGTCAGTGGTGAGCCCTTTGTGGGGTTCCTAGTCCACCTGGCCTCCTTTGCTCTTGAGGCAACAAAGCCCTGGGCCTCTGCCCATTAGCCTCTGAGGAGTGGGGAACACATTTGTTCTTGCTGCGGCTGCTGCCGCTGAGCTGATAATTGACCTTGAGGATTTTGGTGGTACCTGTTTGAAGTCCAGCCTTAGTCCCCAGTCCTTTCATCTTGAGGTAGAGCTGGCACTGGCCACATGCCACATGCTGGTGGATCACAGGACGGCCGTGCCTCTCCTAATGAGCCACTGGCATGCATCAGGCCAGAGGCAGTGGCTGAGGCCTTTGCGTGAGGGACATGCGAGCGGCCCGCTGCCTTGTAAAAACCCAATACCCAAGGCCCACATCAAAATCCAGGAGCAGCTAATCACACTGTCTCATTTTCTTGTTCCCATTCCTGGGTTCCTTTGTTTCCTTCCCAATGTTTTAAAATGAAAGGCACAACTCTCTAAGAGCCCATAAGGCTTACGCTGGGAAGGCAAGAGGTAGGTGGGTAGAGCCTCGGGTCCCCGTACCTCTCTTCCCTGTTGCCTCCCTGTCCTTTGGCAGGAATCTGTGGATCCATTACTTGTGCTGAGGTTTTTTTTCCGTTAGGTCTGTTCCATCACAGAGCTTCCTCCTCATTGCTTCAGGACCCTCAGAGACTGTTGGCTGCTCTCTAGAGGGGTGTCCTTAGCCCTCCTGTTTGAGGGTGCTGAAACCAAACCCCTACACTCCAGCAACTCATTTCAGGTTCCCACCCACATGCCCCTCTTAGTTCTGAGTTCTGTGTTCCAGCCCTCAGCCCCTCTACCCCACTGTGGCCAGGCTATTCCTGCGGCCTCCATGAGGGGCTGCAGCCTTAGCCCTTGGTAAAGTGGGTGACAATGACTAGGGGAGGCTGTACTTCGTCATAGACTAGGACCTCAATGCTCATTGCAAGCACAGGTAGTCCCTGCATCCCACAGTGTATGTCATCCAGCCCGGGCTTCTTTCAGGGTAGTGGGGCACTATGGGACATTGTAAACATGGCCCATGAGGTGGGCAGATCTCAAGACTCTGAATAGAATGACTGGAGGGGGCAGAGCTGCTAGGGGTGAGGCAGAGCGAGGAGCCAAAGCCTTGCCTGCAGATCGACTTCCTTCAGCTTGTGTGAGTCTCTCTGTCTAACACATTATCCTAGGATCCTCTATGGTTGGGACCAGCATCACCCTGTGCTGGCATATCACCTGCACCTGTCTGGGGCGCTTGAATCATGCCTAAATGTTTATCATGTGTTTGAGTGGAGGCTGTGGGTCCTGGGCTCCTGGCCTGATGGACTTTGAGTGGTGGCGTGTGTGAGGAGTGCATGTGTACACTGATGCATGTATATGAACATGTGTTATGATTGTTTGAAGATAGGACCAGGAATGTTCAAATTCTAATCTAGATTCCCAGGGCCTTTAAGATAGTGAGGCTTTATTTTATTTTTATTTTTGAGATAGGATCTCACTGTGTAGCTCTGGCTGTCCAGACACACTCTACATAGACTCTGGTTAGCTGTGAACTAAGAGATCTGCCTGCCTTTGACCCTCAAGTGCTGGGATTAAAGGTGTGTGCCACTGTGCCTGGCTGCATTTTGTATTATAATTTTAAGAAGTACTGATATTACACCCCATGAAGCTGAGGGACTGGGTACCGGGCACGGCTTTCCTTCTGAGCTTTCCCCTGCTGACGAATGGACCCAATGTTTCTGTGCACGGAGCTCACTGGGAGTTCTTTGTTTTCCTGCCAGCTACATGGTTACTTGGAAAATGAGCCGCTCACGCTACAGCTGTTCATTGGGACAGCCGACGACCGCCTCCTGCGGCCCCATGCCTTCTACCAGGTCCACCGGATCACGGGGAAGACAGTCTCCACCACCAGCCACGAAGCCATCCTGTCCAACACCAAAGTCCTGGAGATCCCTCTACTTCCGGAAAATAACATGCGAGCCATGTAAGCTGAGTGGGGCTCCCTTGGGGATAGGCTTCCAAGCTCTGCTCTAGCACCCAGGGCTCTGCTCTAGCACCCAGGGCTCTGCTCCAGCACCCAGGGCTCTGCCCCAGCTCCCACTCTCTGCCCCAGCTCCTGCTCTCTACCCCAGCTCCCAGGGCTCTGCCCCAGCTCCCACTCTCTGCCCCAGCTCCCACTCTCTGCCCCAGCTCCCGCTCTCTGCCCCAGCTCCCGCTCTCTGCCCCAGCTCCCAGGGCTATGCCCCAGCTCCCAGGGCTCTGCCCCAGCTCCCGGGCTCTGCCCCAGCTCCCAGGGCTCTGCCCCAGCTCCCAGGCTCTGCCCCAGCTCCCAGGGCTCTGCTCCAGCATCCAGGCCCCAGGCCCTGTAGCTCAGCCCTGAAGGAACTTTACAAATATTTGCGACAACAGATTTGCTTCGTTCTGGGTTGTCAGTTGCTATGTAGTGTGTCTCAATCACAGAGTTGTAAACGCTACCCCCAACGCTTGCATTTGGCGCCTAAGCACAGCACCTGTTTACTACTTCTGAATGCAGTCGCGCTCATTCAAGAAATGGTTGAGATAAACACCGGAAAGGTAGGGAGGGCAACACCTCTGGATTGTGTTCTCAGTGGAAGCTGCCAATGTGGCTGATGTGGCCAGCTCTGGTGCACAAAGCCCACAGGCACACAGTTAGCTTAGAAAGGAATTCGTTAGAGCACATCACATAGTATGACGTTTTGAGAGGGCCCCAAACTGTGAGTGGAGCAGAGAGAACTTGTGTTCTGGTAGTTCCCACGGGAGTCACACTGAACCAGGACCCCAGACTGGGGACAGATGACAGCTCGCATAAGCAGGAGGCCATCATGAAAACTGCAGGGAAGGGAGACTGGGTGCAGACTGGAAGGCTTGATCTTGCTCTCCAACATCTGTGTCTCCCCAGTGACATTCAGCTAAGCGATGTCTACCAAAGGGGCCTGTACATGCAAAGGTATGGGCATGGGTAAATTTGGGGTATGTGTTCACACATGAGGAGGCCAGCATGGGGAGGGAAGGGCAGAAGACAGGCAGACTGTGTGCGTGTGTTGATAAGTTCTCCATAACGTGAAGCCTTCTAAGCCCATGGCAAAGGGAGAGCTCTGTGTGTGTGTCATCCTCTCACAGATCTGAGGGCTTTACTGATCAGGACTTCACTGTCAGCCCCTAGGTTCCTTCCCTAACTGTATAATCCAGACTTCCTAAGGACAGGACAGAGCCAGCGCGTCTCGGAGGAGACAGGCTCAGCCACAGCTGCTGGGGCTACTGTGACAGAGCATGCTCCAGCAGGGGACCAGGGAGCAGCCATCAGCTAACACAGCCACATAGCGCAAGACATACTCTAAAGGCTGTGTGTGTGTGTGTGTGTGTGTGTGTGTGCGCGCGCGCGCACGCACACGTGCTGAGCTACAGGGCCCCACACAACTGCTTGGCATGGGAGATACATGCTTATTCTCTTCTTGTATGGGGGAAGAATATGGTTTTATTATATCAAGATTTTTGTCATGTTTGGAACATTTTACTGGACTCTAGATTTGAATGAGATTATGAAGTAAAATGAAATTATGTGAAACCCTAGAAGACAAGTTTTACAAATCATAAAAGATATCAAAATGAACAAAGAGAATAATATTTCA
This sequence comes from Alexandromys fortis, assembly GCF_014885135.2. NCBI lineage: Eukaryota > Metazoa > Chordata > Mammalia > Rodentia > Cricetidae > Alexandromys > Alexandromys fortis. Next base: position 3,146,626 of record NW_026068035.1, read on the forward strand.
GACCTTGAATACATTGGCTAGAGCACTGCAGGACACACAGGGAGCAGAGCACTGCAGGACACACAGAAAGGCATATCCTTCTAGGCTTTTCCTCTCAGAGCTGTTCTGGAGTGTCTGTGATGTCTGGGACAGCGACTGTCTGGTCTCCAGGGGTCCCAGGTGGAGACTACAGTCTACATAACTGTTCAATTCCCATCCTCTGACATGCATAGATGCTGTAATCTTCTCCATAGGCTTCTCCTCAGGGAGGCCTGTTCAACATGAACAGGCTAGGACAGCTAAGTCTTTTGGCCTGGCAGCCAGATGGCTGGTGCGTCTCTATATTCGGTGCTGGGCTTTAAAGACAAGCCATGGCTTTTGTTTCTGGCAGCATTGACTGTGCTGGGATCCTGAAGCTGAGAAACTCGGACATAGAGCTGAGGAAAGGGGAGACAGACATCGGGAGAAAGAACACCAGGGTGCGGCTGGTCTTCCGCGTTCACATCCCACAGCCCAATGGCCGCACGCTGTCTCTCCAGGTGGCCTCAAACCCCATCGAGTGCTGTAAGTAGAAGTAGAATGAGCTGTAGTTATAATTTGTGAACTGAACTATGCCATTGAAGGTCTGCTCCAGCCTACTTCCTGGGAAACAGGACTCCTTGCAGGAGTCCCGACTGCTGCATCACCGTAAGGGTGTCTGTCTGCCTGGGGAACATATCCCACATGAAGCTGGTTAGTACCTGACCAGAGCACACAACGTTCCTGCCCCTGGCAACTACAGACATCAAAAAAAAAAAAAAAAAAAAAAACAAAGTTGGCCATGAAGCAGTCATGTTGACCATATCTACATTTATTCCCTCTTTATTTGGGGGAAATTGGGAAAAGTAACTTTGGCTTTGCAGTCACCAGACTGAGCAAAGTGAAACAATTCCTCTCTATCCTTTCCTTTTCCTCTTCTGAGTTCCTCTCTTCTCTTTCCTACCCAGCCAGTTCCTCTTTCCCCCTTCTCTTTGCTACCTGCATCTCCGTTATTCTCCTTCTCTTTTCTACTTTTTCCATCTCCCCAGTCCGTGGGGGGGATGGAACTCAGAGCCCCATGCATGGTAAACCAATGATCTGCTAGTAGACTGTACACCCTGTCCCAAACCTGAATTTTGTACCAAGTTTTTGCCTTTAATATGTGCGGTGGCCACCAGACCAGCAACAGGTATGGCTATTGCCTTTTTATGCTCTGCTTGGCTGGTCCCTGGTTAGCAAGCCTGGTCACTGAAAACCTGTCGGTTCCCATCCTATCTACTTCCCTTCATGCTGAGAACTGGACTCATATAGGACCAGCCAGACCTCTGTGGAGAGACATAGTCTCTACCAGCCCTTGCTGCTTATTTTCGGTGCCTTCAGACAGTTTTGCCTCTCCCCAGCTCTCCTGGATTTGTCTCCTAAGACTCCCATCATGGGGTCTTTGGTTCCATGCTCAACTCCCCCTGTCAGTGGCCCCCCAGACTGTGGAGCAGGTCCACCTATGTATCCAGCTAATTTCCCGTGGAACAAGTGGAACCTTCCACAGTCATACACACTGAAGCCGTGTGGCTCTGCCCTCTGTCTCCTTCTCTCTCAAGCCTCTGGAGACAAATTTCTAAGGCTGATCCTTTTCTCTGTGAACTCTTCGCTGCCCTGAACTGTCTGACTCAAGGGTGTCAAGGTCGTCCATCTGACACAGATGTTGAGAACGTCACCCCTCTCTCTGCAGTCCCTTGCACCTACTGCCCTCCTGAAGCTGCCAGTGCTCCACATGGTCCCTCCCAGACACCTGTCAAGCTTTCCACTTTGCCCCTGCCCCCAGGCTCAGTCTAACACTAGGACTGGCTTTCCTATCCAGCTCTTCTGAGGGTCTCACTGCCCTTCCACTCCAGGAGCCAGCATTAGGAATCGCCGATCCTATTGCTGGCAGCTTCTGAAGGAGCGTTCCATTCTTACTGTGGACCATGTCCTGATGGGGTTGCTGCTATACTCCTGACCAATTGGAGCAGCAACACCTATGGTAGTCCACAGAGCACGGCTTGAGACCCTCTACAAAGTTCAGGGCTTGGAGAGTCCCTTATCTTGAATGGCAGCACACGGGGTTCCCAGACAGGGTTCCTCCAGACATCAAAGACAAAGCTTTACAACTATGACCTCCTCTGCTACAGCCCAGCGGTCGGCCCAGGAGCTGCCCCTTGTGGAGAAGCAGAGTACGGACAGCTACCCAGTCATTGGCGGCAAGAAGATGGTGCTGTCTGGCCATAACTTTCTGCAAGACTCGAAGGTCATTTTCGTGGAGAAAGCTCCAGGTATGTTCTCCAGGATGGTGGGTGAGCACCTATTCTGCTGCTGGAAACCGGCTCCTGGTCAGCAAGATATAGATTCTCCACCTGCACGATCCATCTGCAGAAGGGTGTTTGGTCTTAGCATGGGCAGTCACCAGGCAGACAGTCACCAGTTACCCACAGGGCTCTGCATAGCCTGTGATTGCATCCCCTTTGCAGTTTTGTGTTGCTGAAAGTCAGGTGAAAGCTCCCCTTGGCATCTGAGTTAAAGAAGCCTGCAGGCTGGGTATTTCAAAGGTACTTGCTTGGGGTCGTCTGGTTGCCTAGAGTGGAGACCAGGCCTGGGACCTGTTTTTGTTTTGCTCTTCCAGCCCTTCCTCCTGGCTTCCTCCTCCCCATTTCCCTTTCGTGAGGGAGACCTCACTTGACTTCTCTAGGAAGTCAGTCCCCTAAGCAAGTGCCAGTTAGTACCATAGTGGATTTAAGTATGAACCTGCTGACCTTCTTGGTGTCCATATCATGGATATCACAGCCCAGGACAGTATTTTCTTTGTCACTGGAACCTTCAGTGCCACAGCCATGTGTGTGAGTGTGCCGTCCATCTCCACGAACCCCTGTACCATATAAAGATCTCGACTAGAAGACGAAACATGATACTGGCACTTACAGAAGGAGACAGCAGTTTTGTTTCCTGGCCGCTCAGACTCAATCACACAGAAACTATATTAATTAAAACACTGTTTGACCAATGGCTCAGGTGTATTTTTAGCTAGCTCTTACATCTTAAATTGACCCATTTCTAGTAATCTATATATTACCATGGGGCCGTGGTTTACTGGTAATGTTCTCCTTCGGTGGCTACATGCCATCTCTTTTACTCTGCCTACTCTCTTTCTATATCTCTGGATTTCCTGTCTGGGTTTACCCTGCTAAGCCATTTGCCAAAACAGCTTTATTCATCAACCAATACAAGTAGCACATATACAAAAGGGCATCTCACATCAGGCACTGTCTCAGCTACAGCTTTCTTCTCACACTGTTCCATAATGGAAGTATCTTATTAATTGCAGATATGGGGAATCAGAAAGGGTGATGTCCTGAAGAGTTGTGTGCACTGTGTATTTTCTTTACATCTGAAACCATTGTGTCTGTGTAATCCACGGGCCAAGAGGGCAGCCCAGGTCACGTCATTTGGACACTGGGCCAGTTGCTTATCATTTCTGGAACAGTGGGGACTCTTTCTGACTTCAGATGGAAGCAGCAACTTGGTAGAGCTGTGCTGACTAAAGAGGCTGCTGGGCACAATAGAAAGAACCTAGTCCACTGATGTTCAGTTTTAAAGAACAAGGGGTAAGCTCGGCATGAGCCTTCTCAGGTGGCTGTGGGTAGGTGTGCACTGACCCAGAGGTCCTCAATTGCCCTCCTCTACAAACGCTGTACGGCGTTTGGAATTTTGGACCCAGGTCTTCCAGATGGCATTTCTCAGGTATGCCACATGGGCAGCCAGGGCTGCATCTACTCAAGGCGGGTGTGTTAAATACTTTTCCTCCTTTTCTTACTTACCCACTGGAGTTTTCTTGGAGGTGGTCAGTCGGTACTTACCCTAATCACCGGAAAGCATGGAGTCATTCAATAGCCTCCATAATGGGGTCTTGATTTTGTGCCATTCACAGGAAACCTAAGCACTTCAATCAACATAGGCTTTCAGATTTAACTCGGCTCGCCTCTGTAATCATGCATATAATTGGAAAATATGTTTTAAATTATAAAGAAAACCCAACTAAGTACAATGATAAAGAAAAATTAGCAGTGCCCACACCCTTCTCTGGGGAGGTTCATTCTGAAACCATTTGACCTTCAGAACCTCGGGCACACCTCCCTGTCGGATGAGGAGCACAGACTTAACGCCTGCACCCTGCACAGAGTACATCTCTGTGCTCAGACTGAGGACAGCCATGCCTCCCCTGGCCTTGTCACAAGGCAGGATCCAGACAGCTTTCCTGCCTGTTTGTGGTTCTTCAGGATGGGGAAGCCTAGGATGGTGCCTCTCACCTTGGAGAATTAATCACAGCTGTAGACTTGGCAGTTCTCAGCCAATAGCAGGCAGCTGGGTCGGAGCCTGGCATGGTGCAGCAATAAGGGTGCAGTGGCGAGATTCACCTTCCTGCCTACTAAGTGAGAAGCCCTCCACTGACCACAGGCCCCCCACTTCACAGATTGTTCCTGCCTTCAAGCTAAGCCCATGAGGTTGCATGCTGGGTCCCTGACTTACTCTCCCAGGTTGCAGGTGATCTCCAGTATACATAAGGCATGCAATACATGAGTAGCTGTCACCAATGCATACAGCGCTGTGAGCTGTGAGCATGTGGGAACACTGCAGTTCTTTGTCTAGACGATGTTTGTTGTTTCTTTTTTTTTTATAATTAGATTATTTGCGTATCCACTCAGGTGTGTTCATGCAAATGGTATTTTTCTTAAGGAAGGAAACCAACATCTGCATAATTCTCTTCCTCTACAGTTGGTTTTCTAAGCAAATGCCATCACTAACCTACCATACCATGTAAGGTATGTAGAGACTAGCTTTTTCTAGTTGTTTCTTTCTGAGAAACCACTAAACTCCATTTGAATTAATAGCAGAACTGGACTCTTGTCTTCTGATAGTATGTCTGGTCCGCTTTAAAGTTCCGTTTTTAAACTGCTGCTTGCAGGAGGACCACACTGGGGGGCGAGGAGCCACAGCTGTGTGGAAGCTGCGAGTTGGGCAGTTGTTACCCTCTCTGGAAGAGGCCACCCCTGTGGCTGTGACTGTTGTGACCATTGTTGAGTCAGGCAGTCGGGACTACAGCCAGGGTTGTGTTCTAATGTTACTTCCCTGTGTGATGCAGGATGCCTGAGTCACAGGTACCCTGCTATTCTGTGGGCCACCATCCAGTGCTCTGGGTCACAATGTTCAATGACTCAAAGGTTCTGTGTATCCATCAGAGCGGTTCCCCTCCCAGGAGGGCCGTGGGAGTTGGGGCGTTCCTGCTGCAGTGACTTGGGTAGGGGTGGTAGAGCCAGTGGCTAGCTCCTGCACCATGCATACCTCACTCTGCCTCTGCACTTAGCAGTAAAGGGAAGTTGCCCTATGGTCTCTGAGGCTGGCCCCTACCATGGTCATCCATTGATGCTCTCTGGGAGGGATTGATAGCACAGGGCATTAGGTAGCATGCCTCTGGCTTATCCATAATGGAGAGGCTGTGGCTCTCCTCGGGCCTCATCATCATGTCAGGCAACTGGTTACTGGTTGAAATGAGACTTTCTTTTAAGGATGAAGGTCAAAGGTTTATTCCTGAGTATCGGGGAACACTGCTGGATGATGTTAACCCTTGGAGGATATTTGTTCAGGAAGCAGAGGTAGAAGGTGAGGTGTGTGGGCATTCACATGGGTCCACACGTCCTGCCAGATGTTGTGGCAGACTTTCGACCCATTCACTCCAAATGCTGCAGGTGTCTGTCATGGGAGATGACAAGCCAGCTGTCTGCCCAAGTATGACTGTGTCTTCAGACGTGCAGCCTCGGGGGGGGGGCATGTTTGAATGTGAATGAGAGCTCCCCGATCTCTGAGCAGTGAAAACGAGAGGCATCTTCCTGAGGAAGGCTCACTCTTCTTTGGAGAGTGACCCAAGGAGAGCAGAAGGTGCGGGTTTCTAAAGCACCACCCAACTCTAGATGTTGGCATTGTATTCAAAGTTTATACACTTGCTTTCTGCTCTGTTTAAAAACCTTATTGAAGCCTGCTTGGGCTTCTGTTACTGCATTGAAACTGCCATCTGAACACCCAAACCCCAGCACAGACAGGTGACACCTGACCCTACTTATGCCATCTCCTGCACTCAGCGCCACTGCCCTCTGAGGCCCCGAGATATGTCTGTCCCCAAAGCACAGACCTGGTATGCTCTGCTGCCCACGGATCTGCTTTCCCGGCTGACCCTTCCTGGGTTGCTTGGGAGGGTGTGGGTGCAGGGACACAGGCATGGGTAGGCTGATATTGGAGCATGCAAACAGAAGGTAGAGTTTGGGAAACGGTTCCAAGTTGTCGTCTGTGTTTCTTTCAATGGACACAGGAAGGCAGAACTGGCAGGTGGGCACGTTCCATCCCTCTGAAGTAGAGCAGGTGCTTAGATGGGGATTGTACTTCCTTGCTAGCTGACAGCTGAAGACAGCAGGGCCCTGGGAGGGGTGGGGACCTTGGACTCTTCATGGACCATGTTCTCTGGCTCTCTGCAGACTTTCAGCCTGCATGTTAATTGTGATGCATCCCAAGGGATCTCTGTGTGGATAGCACCCACTCCTGGCTAGAGCACATAGCTGGGAACCTTCAGTCTCCAGTGCATATAGCTGACAGTCTTTGCTCACTTCTGGTTTATTTTTTAAAGTACGAGTGTGCTCATGGTTGCAGACTTAAGGACATACTGTCCCGTGTCTAGGAAAAAGTCTCCAGGGAGATCTGTGGCTTTAAGACAGTATGTAGGGAGTGGAGGGTGTCAGTATGGGGTATGTGCGTCCGTATGTATATGGCATGTGTGTATGGCAGTGTTTGATGTTTAACCGAATGTGGATGAATGTGTATGTATGTCAGTGTGTCATGAGGTGTGTGTCTGTCAGCGTGTGTGTATGCGCATGCGGTGATATTAGTATGTGCATGTGTGACGTGACCGAGTACTCCATTGGCCCCAGGTGGAATGTCCCTGCCACTTGCAGTGCAGAGCAGGGGCACCTCAAATTTTGTGACATCTTTCCACCATATGGCTGTTACAGTTAGAGACAACCAGCCATGTTTCATCTACCGTAGTTCCTACTGTTCCTGTCGCCAGGCAGTCTCCTGCCATCTATAATCTCCGTGCCTCAGCCATGTGGCCACAGAGACCTTTTCTCTTCTGCTTCCTCAAGAACTTCTGAAAGTCCCCCAGATGCAGCTGCCGTGGGCTTTTTTACTCACCGGGTGTCTCAGGGTCAGCTGGAGGCGTTACACATACCCTGAAGCAGTGACCAGCTGTAGGAAAATGCTTTCCTTTTTCCAATTCTCTGGCTGTGGTGCTGGGGTGGGCCGGATCAGAGGACAGCGTCTGCGCCCGGGCTCTGTACGTCATCAGCCCTCTGCACATGTGCTTGTTTTCATCATGGGCATAAAAATACCACTGTGCTGACCTGGTCAGGCAAGGCTCCACGTGGCTACCGTCCACAGTCACTCAGCAAGATTTGGGGAGAGAACACCCTTGAAGTTCTGCCCCACAGACATGCCCAGCTCTACATGGTTCCAGAAATCACTGGCCCAGTGAGTAAAGGAAGCTGGGGGACTGGACCCCGAATCATTTGCACAGACAGCATTTCTAAGAACCTCAGGAGGAAATGAATTGGAAAGGCAATGATAGACCCACCTTGGGCATTCAGAAATTAGATGCTTCCCAGGGGCCTCCGTGGTAGGAGGGGTCTGCCTTAGCTCCTGGTGCTGACAAGCTGTGTATCGCTGGTGGGCTTCCTGGGCAGTGTGATGGAAGCCACACAGGGTCCCTACAAATGAGCAGCTGGTCCTTGACCATCTTCTCCCCTGAGTGTTGTAGGATCCCATTTGGCCGTAGCACTCACAGTCCCACTGGGTTACACCTCTCTGCCTAGTGTCTACAGACGGCAAACAACCAGATCTCTCATGGGGTGCACTTCCCGTGGCTTTATGCTGTCTGCTCCGTGCCCAGGATGCATTCATCTTGATGAGAGAGGTCCCTTTTCCATGAGCAGTGGCACAGGTGTGATGGGTGTGTCTCTGATGCTCTGGTTCTGGAAGTACTCATTGGAGTGGCTGTGTGGGAGACGCTGGATTTAATGGGGTGGAGTCTAGTGAGAGAATGGGTGTGTGTGTGTGTGTGTGTTTCTGTGCGTGTGTGTGAAGTGGGGGGGGGGGCCACCCTGCAACCGACCAGAGTGCTAGTTAGCCAAGCAACCTGTTGTGAAGGGCAAGCCTGGTCCTCAGCCCTCTGGCACCCTGCCTAACTGTGATGCTCTTCCACACAGACTCCCACATGGCACCATGACTACCTGTCCCCTTCTCCCCTGGGACAGAGTGGCTGCTGAGTCACAAGCTTCAGGTGGTCTGTGTTAGCCACAAAGAGCCCGAGAAGCCATCAGCGCTTCTCCCCATCCAAATGCCCGTCATCCCCCCTCTCCTCCACACCTTGTGGATTTGCCTCTGGGATACTTTTTGGCAGTATAGTCAAGACGGTGTCTGTGCTTTGCTGTCTTGTTTCTTTCACAGGGTGGCAGTTTCATGACCCTAGTAGTAGAGCCCAGTGCTCTGCTCATTTCTTTGACTGACCAGTACTTCCATGTGGCCAGTTCACACAGATAGGTTGCCCAGTAGATAGGCATGAGTTGCTCCACTCTCTGTGTTCGTCATGAATGAAGTTATTGTGAATGTTCATAAACAAGGTTCTGTGAGTGTCTGAGCCTTCCTCGTGGCACATACCTGGGCATGCGTCTGTCCTCAGCTAGCCAGTGCCACCAGGCTGTTTTCCAAAATGCTGGGAAGTCTTGGTCTACCTTGGGGTGCTGCTGAGGAGTGCAAAGCTGACCTCCTAACTGGAGAAAAACAGGCACCTCAAAGGTCATTGGCTGAAGGAGTTTCCCTAGCAGAGACTCAAGGGTTACACATCTGTATATACCAGCTTGCATGGTGCACGGAAGGTCAGAGAACCCACACACGTACCAGGCTGTCCACATCAGAGCCCCTCTGAAGTGCAGCTCTGCACGGCCTCTGTTGTGCTCCCCCAACCTCCTACACACCCATCCTGGGGCCTCACCATGCTGGGATGTTTGGACCCGCCCCTCTCGAGGATGGTGTGGTGCAGATGCAGAACAGGAAGGGTGAAACCTCCTACCCCACCGAGCGGAGGAGGTAGAAAACATATCCCAGGATGCTCTCCACTCCTGAGCTGGAAACAGTGGCTCAGCCCCTTCCCTGGCCTGTGACTGGCCTGTGGGCCTGTGGTGGCAGCAGTGTCCTGCAGCCAGTGGAGCCGTTTCAGACCTGCAGGCTGGCTGTGTGGAAACCTTGGGTGGGTGTGGTGGGGAAGCCTTTCCTATGACTCACACTGCAGGGAATTCCCTAATGATTTGGAATATTTTTACTTCTGAACTGGAGCACAGTTTCCTACTGAGAGCCTAGGGAGCTCCCGATAAGATGGGACACAAAGGCCCTTTTAGGATGGCCGGCTGGCTCCCTGCTGGGAGAGGCTAGATTCTCAACAGGGCTGTGTTAACTTGCTCTGAGCATGGGCTCTTTGTTGAGGATGCCATGGGCTCCTCTGGGTCATGGGCACCCCTCGCGGTTGACACTCTGATGATTTCCTCAGGATTATAAAGGGCCACCTCCACAGCATTGGGCTGCTGGGCTCCTGCTAGAAGCAGCCTGCCCTGTGTGCATCTGAAAGTCCGGTCAGCTATGTCAGAACAAGAAGAACCATCACTCATTTTCCTCACTGTGTGGCACCTGCAGATGGAGGAGCGAGGTCCAAATGGGACCAGCGCTTTGAATACCCTGACCTGGGAGGAAGTGATTGACAGCAGCCCCTTGGTGGCTGCAAGGAACCATATTTCAGTGGGAAACGGAATCCGATGAGTTATCTAACTTGGTACGAGTTAGAAGACAGGAACGGAGCTCCGTCTTGTCTGCTGGTGGTAGGCATGGTGCTGGATGGGAGCTAGCCAGCGTGTCATGGCAGCTCACCATGTCCTCCTCAGTCACTCTGATGGAGGGAGCATTCCTCACAGGCAGCTGTGATAAAGGGAGGGAAAAGACCTTTCTTATTTTGTATGGCCATGTCCACAGTGTCCAATCCATCTGTATGCCTACGTTTCATTAACTTTTTGCCACATGATTTGAACTCAGGCAGAGGCATTGCAGTCTCTCTGCCGCCAGAGAGTGGCCTTGCCTGGGGAGATTTCAGAAACTGTGCTGCCTCTGCCTTGTAGACGTCAAACCTAATCTTCACATGCACAGCATGTGGCAGGGCTGCACAGCCAACACGTGGTCAGAGAGCTGCATGTCGGCACTTCCCTCTTGACCCTTGTGGTGACATGGTGACAACATTTCTTCTTCTCAGCTGAAGTCTCCGAATTGCCAGGGCCAGGGGGTCCACTGCTCATGACATTCCAGTGCTCTAGGGATGGCCAGGTGTATTTTTAGTGTCCTGTTGTCTTCTCTGAGGGGTGCGGCTAGGGAATCCGGTTAGAGCTCTTCCTGGGCTCAGCCGATGGGTGATTTGCTCGGGGCCTGGAGCGTCTCGGAGGCTGCTGTGGCCTGGTGAGCCTGGGTGGCTCTCGGAGCCTCCGATGACTCACATTTCCACCCTGTGCCTCCACCCTCCACCCACCCATGTCCGGGACTGAGGGAAGGAGCTGGTGTTTGATTTATCAGTAATGCAGGGTTAGCAACAGACAGATGGACTGGGAGCAGAAACCAAGCATGAGCCGCTTTAACGGCTCATCTCAGGAACTGACTTCATTGGAGAAGATAGAAGCTGGGATGGGTATCTGTCAACTCGGGAGCCACCCAGCTGTCCCCAGGTCATGGGCCTGTGAGTGGCAGACACCCTTCCTCTGAGCACTGGGTCCACACCTCACCGCCAGCCGAGAACAATAAGAGCTTTCACTGTGCCTATGGGAGCCTTTTAATTTTTTTTTTTTTTTTTTTTGTAACATGCAAACAGCCACTGGACTAAGGTTAAAAATACCACGTGTTTTGCATTTCCAGGTCCTGATGTGGCATGAAATACCCAAAGAAAGCCTTTTCTTCTCCTCAGCATTTCCTCTGGACAGAGGCTTGGGCATTGCCCGGAGTTCTCCCAAAACACACAGGGAGGCTGGTGGGATAAGGCACCAAGTGGCAGCCCCAAGTTGGGCTCTGTACATGTCTTGCCTTGCTGGGTTTCAGGGGTTTCCTTGCCTCTATCTCTCTTCTGTTTTTGTCTCCCTCAGAAGAGGCTGAGGTAGGAATCCTCTCTTGATGTGTGCTGGGGCCACTAAGATGTATGTAAAAATAGATACAAGGATGGACCATTAGAAACATTCTTGACTGTGTGGGTCCCTCCAGCTCAGAAGTTACACGGGACCTTGTCTTTGGACTTTACTAACTATACAAGGCCAGTGCTCTGAATCTGGTCGGTGCTCATCACTGGAAGGGCCAAATGTCTAGGAAGCTCTGCCCTGACCCACACCCTGAGCAGCTAGACACCATCGTTCCCCGGTGTCACCATTCCTTCCCATTGTCCCCTCCCTGATCTTCGGTTTCTGGGTCACCTGGAAGGTGTTGAAGACAGACTATGCCCACACGAAGTGACAGATTTCTTCCTGCCCTTTGTTCCAGATGGCCACCACGTCTGGGAGATGGAAGCAAAAACTGACCGAGACCTGTGCAAGCCAGTAAGTACTTAGGATCTTGAATCGGGGACTGGAGGCCAGTCCAGGGCTCCTGTTCGTTAAAATGAAGAAATGCTAAATCAAACAAACAAACAAACAAACAAAAAAAAAACCCAGACAGAGGCGGTGGGAAGACACAGCCATAAATCTCTTGCCCAAACAAATGCCATCAGGGTAGAGTTGGGGCAATAGCAGTGACCATGAGGACAGAGACTGGATGGAACTTGAGGCCTCTTTGTGCTGTGTTTGCTTTGTCTTCTAGAGGTACCAGATTCTATCTCCTCTTGCTAATGCTCTACCCCCGGGAGATCTTGGTGTTCTAAGTCTCATTCATGGACACCAAGCACCTGCCTGGACATGCCACCCTGCCTGTGTGACTTGCCACCACCCTCTCCAGAGAATGCCTCAGCTACCTAGCGCTCTTGTTTTGAACTTGACATGGATGAAAGGGTAGACCTAACCGGCTAGCTTAGATCTGCTGGTTGGGTTTGCTGATGAGGTGTGGTAACCGTGTGGCATGGCCCGTGGGTGACATAATTAGTCTCCCGCCTGCTCATAGACATGGCACCTGCCCGTGCCTCTTCTTCACCTTCGCATCAGGCCGTTGTTGTTTGTGATTGGCTGATTATGTTGGAAATACGTTTTGCTACCCCAGCGTGCTTCTGACTGTTGGTGTGGTCTCCTTTCTCACTGCCGCCGGGCTCTTCACCTCCAATGGCCACTGGGGACAAAGTGGAGTCAGGCCTTGTTTGCAGACTGCAGTCTGTCTCCACCATCCTCACGGTTTTCTCTCTGGTTTGCTTGGCTTTTGCAGTGCTGGTAGTTGAACTAAGAGCCACACATGCTGGGCAAATGCTCCACCACTGAGCTATATCCCCAACCCCAACAGTGTCCTTTAATTGGACATTAGGCCATGGATGCTTAAAGCAATTATTAGTTCAGACGAGTCAGAAAACCCTTGCTGAGTTCTGTGTGTCTTCTCTCCAGTCTCAGGATAGCAGAACATACTACAGCCAGGGAGTGGGTTTTCGTGAAGGCAACTAAAATCCTCCCAGACTATAGCTCATTCTACTGACTGCTTTCCAATAGTCCGGGTAGTGCTCTTGTGAACGCAGGACAAAGGGGGCCTTTAGTGTGCTCTGAGTGTGTGGAAGTGGGGTTTAAATGATTTAGAAACCTTGGGCAAGTATGAGTAAAGGGCTTTTTCTCTTGGGCCACCTGTGAACACTGGGCAGCCAGAGTCACATAAACAGGCCATGCTGGTAACGGGACTCACAGAGCAGACAGGTGGTCACGGCTCTCGTTAGCGTACAGTCGCCAGGGTGTTTGCTTCACTTGCAGCAGGCACAGGCTGCCTTCCCGCCCTCTGGGTGACTCTGTCAGAATGAAACAGCTTGGCTTGGCTACTGCAGTTCCTCTTCCAGGCACTGGTCCACTCTCAAGAAGCCTTTCTGAGTCTTTGTCAGGTGGACGAGTCCTCTCTGGCCAGGATGATACTTGTTCATGAAGGTGAACATTAATCATTCATCCGCAATACCTGGCTTCTCCCTCCCACTGAGGAAGCCTTTCTCTGCCTCAGTCTACTTTCTCAGCTTCACACAAGAAGCCCTTGTGGAAATATTGAAGATAGTGGCATGCACCTGGGCGCACACACACACACACACACACACACACACACACCACATAGAGGCACACACAAACATACATGCACTGCACACGCATTGTATCTGCAGATATTTCAAAGATGGGTTTCTGCTGTGTTTGTGGTTACACCTTGCATAAACTAAGACTATGAACTTGAGGCAGCCCGCGCTAACTGCAGCTCGTGTTGTCTCTGACAGCGTCGACAAGTCCCCTCACTGGATTTCAGGTCACATTTCATCCAGCTCCTCCCCTGTGTCCTAGGACAGAGCTCCTATGGAAGCGGTCTTGGTATAGGGGGGTGCCTTGATGTGCCAGGCAGGAGAGCCTGGCGGCACTCGAGGCCATTTTGTATTCCTTATTCAGGGGCTTCAGAGACTTTTATATTCGTTCTCTTTCTTTCTTTCTTTCTTTCTTTCTTTCTTTCTTTCTTTCTTTCCTTCCTTCCTTCCTTCCTTCCTCCCTCCCTCCCTCTCTCCCTTCCTCCTTTCTTCCTTTTATTCCTTCTTTCTTTCTTTGGCTTCAGCTTAAGCATCAACAAGATGTGTCTCCTTGTGTCTTCCCTTGCTTCCTTCTGAAGAGTTGTTTCTTTCATTACGTGGCAGCAGCTGCCGCCCGAGTGCCAGCTGTACCTGCAGCTTCCTTCAATGCAGTATGTCCTAAAAGCCACCCAGTGACTGTCTCTGTCCTTTCACCTGACTGAACTCAAGCTGCACAGTGAGACCACTAAAAGCTGGACACAGCTGAGACCTGAGTCGCCACAGTTTGGGGCAGCCCCCTACAAAGGCAACCATGTAGCGTGGGCGAACGTGCCTTTTACCTGCCCCTCCCCCACCCTCATTTCTTTCAAAGAAAGGGGAGGAAATGCAACAGCTGCAACAGGTTGCTAGAATGAGTTCGTCCTGGGGGATGGATCCCAGGGGACAGAGCCCAGTGCACCCTGGCCAGTCCTGCTCTGGTGCTGATGTCTAAGGGCTCTCAGCACTGGGTTTTCTCTGTAATCCAAGAGGCTGGATCTGAAGTTCTCCTGGTTTCTGTTTCTATTACTGAGGTTTTATTATTAACACAACTCAATAAAGTTTGCTGCAATTGATTTGCTACCGTTATAACAAGCTATGGTTAATTACTTTAACAAAAGAAATGATATCATGGATTTTCTGATATATATTTTTCCTGGTCTGTTAAACTGAAATCACATGGAAGAAACAAAATGAAGAAACTTTATGGATTTGAAATCGCCAGCAGAAATGTGGTATAGCCCTCTGAAGCACTGGCTCTCTTTAGCGTGACTGTGCCAAGCTCCAGGTTCACCTAGGACCAGGCACCCCCCGGAGTCTACATTTGGATATTTCCACTGAGTTCCAAGGGCTTGTGCCTTGCATTTTTGTTTGCACTTGAAAGAGCATGTCCAAAGTTTGTATATTTCTGTTTAAAAACAGGAAAGAAAGCCCCAGCCACCACAAGCTGTCTAGTATTTTCTTCCCTGTGTTCTCAGCTGTTCCAGGGTCCTGGACTGAGAGCGGCTTTGTCTTCATTTTGAGGAAATTGGGGATTGTGGCGGACACCACGACTTTTGTTGCAGCTCACTCTGGACAGTCTCCACAAGGAATGCCCCCTCTCATGTCTCCAAGTAGGCAGAGAGCAATTCTTTTTGTCTGAAGGTCACTGGGCCTTGGATGCTGGGGCAGTAGTAGTCCCTAGAGTCTGCTGCCCCAGTAGCAGGGAGGCGACTCCATTCTCTGAGAGATGCTGTGGGTTCTCTCTTCTTGGGCTCTGTTCCAGCATAAAGGTCTTCCAGCCTCTAGTGTGGGAATTCAGGGTTCCTCTTCCCTGTGAGTACACCTTATAGCCAATTCGTGATGAAACCTGAACGGGTTACACACCAAAGTCACTGTCGGAGGCCCTGTGGGTAGCCAGAGACGGCTGTTTGGGTTGATGGCAATACCTCAGTACAAAGCATTTCTGGTCTGTGAGGTCCTGACTGCCTCTTTCTCTCGGCTGTTTCTCACCAGAATTCCCTGGTGGTGGAGATACCGCCTTTCCGCAACCAGAGAATCACCAGCCCTGTGCAAGTCAGCTTCTATGTCTGCAACGGGAAGCGGAAGAGAAGCCAGTACCAGCATTTCACGTACCTTCCTGCCAATGGTAACGCTGTCTTTCTAACCTTAAGCTCTGAAAGTGAGCGGCGAGGAGGCTTTTACTAAGCCACAGAGGCCATGAGAGGATGTTGTTATAAAAACAGTGTGGCTGTGTTGCTCTTTCACACCACGTGATTGCCTATTCACAAGACCAAGTCGCCCATCCACTCAAAGAAAAGCGAAGCCTGGGTGTGTTTGCCTGTGACTGGTGCATGCTGGGGAAATCACTTGCTAGCCTTTTTGCAAACGCTCAGCGGCCAAGCAGCGGCACTCAGAAGCTGATGAGGTCGAGGTATATCTATCTACCCTCTGTGAGTCTTTGGGGTAGAACAAGTATTTGTTAGAGCAATGTTGTAGGTAGCTTCAAAAAAATAAGCCTGCACAGCCATTGGGGAACATACACAGTGTTGTCCTTATAGTGATGCTCCCACACCGCATGCAGGGTCCCCGCTTAATAACGCCATCCCCTGGTGATGGGACGCCTTCAGGTGGGAGGTCTTCTGCTTGAGTTTGCTCATTTGGGGAATGGCTTCTTTTCATTCAGATATGATCAGCTCACCTTTTCAACTTTCTAGACTGTTTTATTTAAGAAAATACTGTTATTGTTTTTGTTTTTTTGCTTTGAAAAAAAAAAACCTCTTTAAGCTTGTAGAAAGGTGTGTCCCAGGCATCCGGGGTTTTCCTGTGTGGTGCAGGCCATTCTCCTGTGGCAGGATGTGTGTGCAGAGAGCAGAGTGGGCTGTTCTCCTGAGCTCTATTGTATTTTGAGTAAGCTCAGCTATGTCAACAACCTTTTTATACTGTTGCTTCCCCCCCTAAAACCTTAAGATGTGCATATCATTTAAGAGTCCTGTCCAAGGCAGGACTTTCACTACCTGTGAAAGCAGCCACATTGCTGTCTTAGTAAAATCAAGATTTTCCTTTTTTTTTTTTTAAGGTTTCAGGGTCTCTTTTTGAAGTGTAAAGACATTTGGAATATCTTAGTAAGAAAAATCGGTATTAAGATGCTGAAATCAACGGTCTTTCTAGGGATGCCCTTCAAACTAGAACAATAACTTTGTTAAGTTCCCATACAAGGGCATCCGTGTAAGCAACTGTGAGAGCCATGGTGAGCCTCAGCACAGCTGCCCACACCCCATCCTGCCACTGCTCTAGAGTTTATTCCACAAGGCTTTTTCGTTCATGAAATAATGTACAACCTTTCTTACAAAAACAAATATTTGGTCTTTTTTATTTGTTTGAAAATGCAATGATTGTGTCCTGATTATACTTCAAGCATGCTTGATCCAAAATTTACAAAGGTCTAAACCTTATAAAGAAAAAAAAATATTTTCTAAAACAATGTAGAAATTTCATGAAGATTAATGTTCCCTTGTTTGGTGGCATATCTGAGTCCTTGATAGAGATTCTGTACGGTGCTCGGTTTAGTAAAGAGCATTGTGTGTGTGTGTGTGTGTGTGTGTGTGTGTGTGGAGGGGCGGCTCTGTGGTGCAGTGTGTGCAGTGAGGCCCCAGGGCCTGGTGGCCGAAGTTCGCCACTGCCTCCCACACTGCCACCCCACATGGAGGCAGCATCTAGGCAAGCCAGCTGCTCCACACTTTGGTCTGCACCAGCCTGCCTCCCACAGTCCGCAAAGCCTCTTGCTGGAACCTCCCAGCTGCCCATCACCTCCTGCGTGGTGCGGGTCTTCCTCAGCCCTTCTGGGTTCAGCCATATGGTCCCGACTTCAACCTTTTCATCTTGCTGCCCCGACTCTTGCCTCCAACCCCAAGATGGCTGCCCACCAGCAGCATGGCCCCGGGGACTGGCCATGTTTCCACACCACTAGACTGTGAGCTCCTTCAGAGAGACCTTGGCCATCGCAGGGTTGAACCCCAGCATTATTCATTGCCTCGTGCCTGGCTGGCTATCAACATGTGTTGTTGTTTTTTTTTTTTAAATAAATAAACACACAGATGGAGAACTCCCGCTCCCGTGTCCCGTGTTCTGTCTGGCGCTCTCCCTCCATGCTCTGTGCCATCTGTTGCTCGGGGATGTGTCTCTGAGCACGCTGACGCTGACAAAGGGCTGTATTCATAGCACCTGTGTTCTCGGATCGATGCGTTTGAGTCCCGGAGACCCTCCAGGGCCTGAGAGCTCGTAATTAACCTGGGTCCATAGTGCTTGTGCTTTGCTCCTTAGACACTGGCTGTGAAGTTACAAGCCTTCCCCCCAAGTCTTCCTGTACTATTAAGTGGACTTCACGTACATCCCTATTTCACGTACCTGTGACCACTGTGGACACAGGTTCTCAAGGCCATAAAATATGCTGTTAGGTGTTTGAGGAAGCAGGAATAAATCCTTTTAAACCCTACCTGTGAAAGTCATTTTCTTCCATAGACATATAAAATCAAAGCTCATTTTAGTTTTTCTTCAAACTTAGATGTGAGGCTGCTTCAAAGGACCGCATCAGACCTCCTTGTGGAAGGGTCCTGTTCTTCCACAAAACTGCCCTTTGTTCAGGCTCCTCTGAGTTTCAGGGTGTGGGAAATCAAAGTGCCCAAGGTATTCTGCTCCTTAGGAGGCAGGAAGGACACCTCTTGGCCACTAGCTTTCTGCCCCATAAGCTCAGCGGGTTGACACCCACCTTGTACCATCCTCCTCCTTCCTTACTCTGAAAGTAAAACCGTGGTAGGGATCAGGTGGCAGAATAATCGGATGAGTTCTAGGACCTCTAGGTTCTGGGGTGGTGGTGGGGGAGCGATGTCTTTGGTGCATGGTCTGCGGTGGCCCTGGAAGGGTAGTTTGGCCTCTCCCTTCCCTGCCCCCATTTGGGGTGTGTCTAACGGGAAGAGTTTCCACTTGAATGCAAGGCACCATTTGCAGACCATGAACATCCCATTGGAAATCCTGCACCGGGCCCTGTGGTGTCTCTGGGATAGTCATCAAGCCCAGATGGTAAAAGCACCTGCAACCTGAGAGGAGGCTTCGGAGTCCCAGAGCCAGCCAGAGAGGGCCTCCTGGGCTGCCCGAGTCTCTTGCTTGTCACTGGGTTTGCTTTTCTCTCTGCAAGGGGGAATATACTATCTTCCTCCCTGAGCCAAAGGGACCGAGAGGGACACCATCGTGAGATGGGGGCTATGCCAGGAATGTGTAGGTCCAAGCCGCTATTCCAACGTGTCAGTTAGAATTACAGAGTGATAAGTGGGTGTGGGAGTGGCGGGATGAGCATCTCTGCTAGTCTGAGCCCTCAGAAGAGCTCTTTCTCCCAACCAGACATGGCAAAAATCAGCTGCAGGGGTACTCAGAAGAGAATCGGTCTATCTTTGAAAACACACCCCAAAGTCAGTGTTTCTGTACCATGAAAAGATAAATGGAAATTAACTGTGGGGTTCTGGAATTCTGCCACCTCATCTGAAGCTGTTTCAGGTGGTTAGGGGCCCTGCTCTTCCCAGCTAGGGCAGGGCTGTGCAGGTGAGAGTGAGCGCTTCCTGTCCTGAGCCCAGGACACCTGCTCCCCCCCCCCCAGCACTGGGGACTCACCTGGTGGCAGAGACCAGTGCCTGACTGTAGGACAGTAAAAGCACTCCAGCGGAACCGGTGTCAGGCAAGCAACCCCCTGAGCAGGTGAAGCCCAGAAAGACAGAGCTGCCCTAGGCTCAGGAGTCCTTGAATCTCTGAGGCCCACCCCGCCACACACTTCTTTGTGTGGACTCTTGGGTGGAGCCATGTGCGACCTAGAGAATAAAATACCACAAGTTGCTTTCTTGAACCCTTCCTGGTTATTAAAAAGTGCATCTTTTTGTTCATATGCCAGTTACTGAGATACATTTCCATCTCGGGGGGATAGGGGCAACCATGAGACTCCTTCTGCCAGGTCCTTGGCTGTGTCACTAGGTTCTGGAATCATGGAGACGCGGATGCAGTTTAGCAGAGGGCCTGGGCCCAACCATAGAAGTGGAGCTCCCATCTTATGATGGATTTCTGGCATCATGGGCCCTGTAGCTTCGTCACTGCCCTGACCATGACAACCATGACTGCACTGAAAATACCAGGCCTCAACTTGTAACCGCCCTGGCCTGGGTTCAGAGACCATGATGACATGGCAGAATTGAGCACAGTTTATGGCTGTCTGCCTGTGTACCCACCATCTCTCAAGCAGCCGCTCTCCTATTAGAAGCTTGGGGCTGGAGAAGAGGACCAAGACTGCCCTGCTCCAAGGGTGTCTTTGGAGGGGGTCACAGAACGCAATAGCCTCTTAGGATAAAGGGCAGGACAGTTTCCCTCACTTGCCATCGTTTAGCTTGAGCCTGCCTTCTTTAAAGAGCCCACGAAGACTTCAAAGAGCAGGGATCACAATGTGGTGTGTGCCATATAAGTGTGTTAATTCTAGGGACTGTGCTGCCTGATTTCCTTCCTGCAAGCTAAATAAAGTCCTCGTGAAGATAGCGGAGGGCAGGCTGGGTAAGGGAGAGCTGTCTATGGCTCCTGGAGCTGCAGGAGGCAACTACTCTCAACTCCCAAATGACCTCAGTAACTAACTGGCCGTTGTAGCTGTGGTAGGTGTGTGCCTCAATGTTCAGGTGGCACTGGCCAGTAAGCATTTGGGATAATGGCCAAGGGCTGCCTAGACATCTGGATCACGGAGTCCTGATCCCTTAAACTCTCAACTCCATCTCCAGTGAGGAGGGATCTGTTTCTCATCCTGATACCAATGTGACAGAGAGATTTGACTCTTGCCCTATGCCAGCCTTCTGCATCCATGAGGAATGTTGGGCACTGAAAGAAGCCATTTATTTCTGCATCTTTGTGGTCTCCCAGGTCTTTCCAGCTGTCAGAAGGCCTCAAATTGGAGTGAGAGTTGCTGCCACCCTTGCCTAAATGCTAACATAATGTCACCGAGATGTAGACCTCTTAATCACGTGATATAACTGTGTGCACACACCTGCATCTGTGGACTTTCTGTTTTCATGTAGGGGAGGAACTGAAGGGTAGAGGTTGTCCTGAAGATCATAGAACGAGAGAGAGAGAGAGAGAGAGAGAGAGAGAGAGAGAGAGAGAGAGAGAGAGAGAGAGAGAGAGAGAACCATGGAACCTATGTGACACCCGGTTGCTGGGGAAGGAAGGGCTGGAGAGGGAGGCCCCGGGAGCCCTGCCCTGTGGCCTCTCATGGAGAGATAACAGGACACAATAGCCCATTAGGATGGAGAGCAGGAAGGTAGCTTTGTTTAGAAATCTAAGGGCCATGTGCCACCAAAAACAAACAAAAATGTGAGTCAGAGTGAGCCGAACACCCAAGGAGATGAGTACCTAGGCATGCATGGGCAGGAGGGTGGGCAGAAGGTAGCTCTGCCTGTGTTCTGCCAACAGAGCTGCCTGCCAGATGCTGCCTGTGCAGTACTTTCAGGTCCCTGGCTGCCCCACCCAGCTCTGTCCTATGTGGTATCGCAGCCCCTGAGCCCCAGCCGCTGGAGGGGGAGCTATCGTCACAAAGAGAAACTCCAGCAGCTATTGGATAGAACATCATTGATGAATGTGTGTGTGTGTGGCCTTTTCTGACCACCACTGCCATGGAGCATAAATGGCCTTTATCACTCTCTACCTGACTGCGTCCCAGCTGATCCATGTGGGCAGTGGGCTGGTGTTCACAGACAGTAAAATCATTTCCCTTCTCTGGGTCAAGAACTGCTCCATCGCTGGGAACTAGGACCTAGTGACATGTCTAATATCTATCAAAGGAGCCCTTTGATGCTCTGTAAGGGGGATATTCCCAACCCTCACCTGCAGGACAGGCGAGAAGACTAATGAGGCAGTGTACAAAAGGCTTGAGTTAGCCAGCCTTGGCATATGCTGGGGATAGCTTCCATTCCTTAAGCACCGCCCTGCCCCCTCAATACATCCCTCGGTTCAGGTCTAAGCTCTCTGGGAGACTAACTCCCATGTTCCCAGGAAGCTGGAAGCCACACACATGCATAGCCGTTTTGTATGCTGGATGACAGGTGTGTTTGTCCATTTGCCAGCTCTCGGGTCCTTGACCTGCAGAATTTGTGGACCCTCAGCAGGAGATGTGTGAAGGCTTTTGGCCTGGACTTGGATGGCTCTATGTGTTCTTTACCCCTGACATCTTGCCCCTGAGTTGTCATTCCTGAGCTGCTGATGTTGATGGTGAGACTCGGCCATGAAGACAATCTGACTTCTGTTCTCTCGGAATTTTAGACTTTGAACAAAACTTCTTTTGTATGGAAACATAGTCAGTGAAGTAATTCGAGACAGTGTGCCTGAAAAGGCAGGTGTAGAGGAAGGCGGCCTGCATGGCAGAAGTGCTCGCCTGGACTGAGCATGCTAACTAGGAAGGCCATGGGACGGTGTCCGGTGCCTGTTTCTGCCCATAGCCAGGTTTCACTGAAGGGCTTCTGTAAGGGTCCCCAACTACCTGCTCCACAACGGTGACAAGATACCACCAGCTGGTTAAACATTAGTCACCAACCCTATGGGAGGCCTAAAAGCCCCATCTCCACATAGTCCTTTTGGGACTTGGTTCTTCATGAATTTGGGGGGCATCCAAGTTCTCCCAGCTTCTCAAGATTCAGAGCTTAGGAAGTAAGGTATGCAGAGCTTAGGAAGTAAGGTATGGCCTGTGATTGACAGATGCCCAGAATGCCTGGTGAAGCAGGCTGTGTACCCACAGCTCTGCCTCAGAATCCTTAGACAGGTCCCACTGACTCAGAGCTGGTAGAGCCTTAAGCTGTAGGACTGAATTAACCCAATGATCACACCTTGGTCATTAGAGTTTCCATCCTGTCTCGTGTGTGATGACTGCATTCGCAAGTGGTGATCTCCCACTTAGTATGCAGGAGCACCTCACACACTGAGGCCTGAGCTGGGCAAGCATACTTAAACAGAAACCCAACAAAAGCACCGTCTACACAATGTGTGGTTTCTCTTGGTGCACACACGCCTCGTGTGTCAGGTGCTGCGTCTTTTACAGAGCGAGAGGACTGGGGGCACAGGAGTCAGATGTCAGTGAAGCTTGGTGGGCAAGGTTGCTCAGTTGTCCATATTTTCTTAGCAAGCTGTTGTCTTTCCCCAAGTAAAATGGCTGTGATTTGTGAGGTGTTAATAACTGGTAGAGCCTGGAGCCGATACCCCAGAGTAATGCAGTTGAAGTAGGAGCCATTCTGTCTGTCTGTCTGTCTGTCTGCACAAAGGCCTGTGTGATGTTTGACTAATCCCAGGCAAAGACCAGGCCTATCTGCATGGCTCTGGTCCACAGGAGATACATGCAGGTTCCCTCAAGCACGGATGCATAGTCTGTGCATGTCACCAGGCCCCTTTTGTGGGCATGCCAAGAGGGGATGAAAGACCTACCCACATCACCCCATCAAAGTATCTCCTTGTTCCACTTGCCTGTTTTGGAGAAAGGTCATACTCTACCCTGCTCCCTGTTTGAGCAGTCAAACCTAGTGTGTCCTGCACCCTGGGCGAGCCGCATTCCAGTCCAGCTGGAGGTTATTGGAGCCAGCGTGACACATCGTGCTTGAGACATCCCAGACTCCCTCAGGAAGATATATGCTATGTTAATTCAGAGGAGAGCTGGCGTCACCCCCTCCCTCACTGAGGTGGTCAGTCTTAAGATCCAAGGCCAAACTGCGAACCAAGAGCCTCCATGGCTTCTTCTTGGTCCTCTTGAGGACCCTCTGGCTGCCTCTTCTCTATTCACCTAAGTTCCTCAGTGGGTTTTCATGAAATACACACCGAAGTTCCTGGGTGAGGTGTGGGTGGTAGGATCAGCTGTCCACTAGCAAGCACACAGGGACACGGGGCAGCAGAGGGAGCTAGAATGGTTAGGAAGAAGTGTTTCCAAGACTCACCGTGTAGATGGCTTCAGTGGGGCTGTGGCTAGCAAGCACGGAAGAGCTGGATCTCCTGGAAGCCTTCAGTGTACACACACAGCCCTGGTCCCAGGAGGGATTCAACCCACACTTTCCTTAGCCACGATGTAGAGAGTGCCTCCGCCCTGAGTCACAGAGACCCTGGCTCTTGCCGAGCCTTGTGCACAGCAGGCAACTTTAGAGTGCACCTCTAAGACATTTTAGAAGCACAGCTGCCCAGTCTCCCAGCCTGACCCAAGGACATGTGAGGCCTAGGAGTAGAGCACCAACAGAACGTGACTGCCCAGTGGCACCCAGGTAAAGCCTATTGGTCTCACCGGGCAGCATCCTCCACTCGCTATTGCCATGTAAGAACAGGAAAGCATTTGCTAGGCTTAAGTATCAAGTCTAGAGGCCAGGGATTCTCTTTAGGGCTCTTTGGCCCACGGACCATCAGTGCGGGAGGTGCGAGCTATTATGGGACTAGGAGTGCCCACCACACATCTGAGCACCTGTCTCTCTTTAGTAGTATCACCTAGTCATGACTTGAGGAATTCTGACGGCCAGTGAATCCCAACCGGGGACACAAACTCTGAGGTGACTGCAGGCCAAAGCTGGCAGCTGTCCCTCGTCTCTGTGAGGACTGGGCTCCCCGCACCAGCACTGCCTGGGAGAGTCCTTCTGCACCATGCAAGCGACTGTACCGTACAAAGTTGCTGGACTAAGGGTGGACGGCTGTCAGGTGCCCATGGCGTCAGGTACGCATGATGACACACACCTCTCACAGCCAACACAGACACGGCATTGTGTTGTACTGGGTGTGAGGGCCCAGTTCCAGCAGGAGCCGGCAGCCCACCTTCTTCATGAGGGCATTCTTTGTACCTGACAGCTGGCCCAAAAGATTGCCATTAATCCTCCGTGTGCTCGCTCCCCGTAATAAACCGTGTATTATAAACTCACAGCTTGGGTAATGCGATGTTTTCAGTGTGCCGTTGCATAGCCCTGCGGTGAGCTACACGGCAGGCACCGGATCCCCTTACCTGCCCCCCACCCGGCCTAGCCTGGAGACATTGCGTCACATTCTGGCTTCCCTCTGGCACAGGAGGCAGAGCAGAGCCTGCACAGCCTGCACTTCTGCGCAGCATGTGTTCTTTCTATTTCCTGACTAATAGGAAACGTCCTAAAAGACCCTCAACCCCACATGAGAAATGCAGAGGACACAGGCAGTCTTGAGACGTGTAGGACTTTCGTGGATACTCTGAGCAGTGGTATGTGACTTCAATTGAGGAGGCAGCCGTGGGGAACCTCAGGAAAGGGCAGCAAAATACAACTCTTGGTTCAGTTTTCCGCCAGACGGGTAGGCCACTCTGGCTCCGAGCTGTCCTCAGCTGTTCTGAGTGACCACCCAATCATCAATGGTCTCCATCTTTGATTGGCATGTGACCCAGCCGCCTCCGTCAGAGATGGATGTGTCAAGTGTGGGCCTGTGACAGTGTCCTCAGGGCAAGGATCAGGCTTGCCACCTCAGGGTCAGCAGGTGCTAGGAGAAAACACTGTGCCTTCTTTCCCTCTGTGCGGAGCTGTGTGACATTGCCATGTGCCCTGAACCCAAACACTGAGCTGGGGTCTATCTTTGGGGATAAAGGACCTGGATATAAAATAGTGTTATTGGAATGGTAGTCCCCAGGCCTCTGTCTCCCTCTGTCCAATCAAACAGGCGACATCCCCAGGGTGGTCGTGTGGCAGTTCTTAAATGGCACTGATGTCGTGGTCCCAGATGGTTAGAAAGAAAGAGACAGCAGCCAGAGTGGAAAAGGTGCCGCAGTGAGGTGTTGGTCCCCAAAAGGGACTGCATAGACTCCACCACAAATCCCCATCCTGGTCCACTCTGCCCCTCCAGAGATAGAAACCCGGGAGTCCAGCTGAGACCATCACGATTTGTGTTCCTTGTAGCCAAGCAGTCTTTTACGTTCTTCTTGTCCAGGCGACCGAATCCCAGGAAAACGCTGAGGTGGTCAGCAAGATGCCGCCACACTGGTTCAGGGCTGAGGTAGTTCCAACAGGTCCTAACAACAGAATCTCCAGGGCTCCCCAGAGTAACCACCACACCCACACTTTGCCTGGCCTCTGGATTGCTGGCCCAGGTCCAGCCCACGCTCGCTGCCCCTGCCCCTGTGTGGCAGGTAAATTACATTCTCTGGGATTTCCTGGGCAGCTGTGTTTGGGACTGTGTCTTTCATGTCATGCTGGGCAGTTGGGGCTGGTTTTACAGATCTTATGGGCTGCTTCACTGGCCTTGGGACCTGGCTGGGGACCCAGTGATGTGAACAGAGAGCAGTTTAGTCTGGAAATAATTCCACCTTCTAGTCATGTACAGTTTAAAAACACTAGCTCTGAAAATGACCAGTCTCATTTAGGATTGAACCATCATGTGCGGATATGGGCTTTGAATGGAGCCACTCCTACCCACGAGCCTTCTTGCTGGTCTAGTTGCGTTCTCAGCAGCATCGGTACCTGTTTCGGGTGAGGCCTGTGCTCACAGAGACTGGCTGGATACGGTCCTGCCTCCAGGTGCCTCTCAGGGCCTGTCTTCTACCTGTTTCTTGCCAATTCAGCATTTACAACGTGGTTGAGCCAGCTGGACTGCTGCTGAGTGGGGGGTCGTTCCTAAAGCACGGCTTTACCCCCACAGAGCTGTCTAGACGGGATCGTGCCTGGAGCTGAGTTAGTACCCGAATAACACATTTCACTGCGAGCTGCAGAACCCAGATGGCCAGGGCTTCCTGCTCCTCTGCAGCTCCTGGGAGATGCCGTCCTTAGGAAGGGTGGGACCCACAGCTGATTTCACATATTCGACTTTCTAATGTCAGAGGGATGGGTTTCCCTTCCTTCCGTTTTTTGTTAAATGCCAGGATGTCCGCCGTCTTTTTTGTTCCTAGCAGAGCCTCCCAGCCTAAAAAGCAGCTGGGGAACCTGCTGAGAAAGGAGCCTGTTACCTGCCTGAACCTGGGATTTCCCTGGCCTAGGCAAGAGGACAGATAGGATGACTGACTGTTGAGTTGAATTAGTGGAAAAGCCTTCACCCCGAGGCTTTTCTAGGAAGCTCTTTGTGTGAGGAGTACTGGCCTTGAAGATTCTGTTCCTTGTGGTCCCTCTTCCACCTGAGCTCCCTAGACAACTAGTGACCGCACGAATGGAGGATAATGGGAAGGACTTGGAGAGGAGCTCTTCCAGGTCCCATGCTGATCAAGCCTCCAGTTGCCTACCTAGAAGTCATCTGGAGCCCGAGGCACTGCCATCTCAACATGTATCTGGTCTTCTTATGTGACTTGGTCCCCACCCCTGTTCAAGGGTCCCTTCCTCCTTGCCACCCTGGGATGGCTTGAGGGTCAACCCTGGATTCCAGGCAGGTGAACTTTTATAGACCTTGTCAGGAGGCCACCCATAAAGCCCGCTGCCAGGCCCCCATGTCCCCTCTCTGTCACGTCTGACTCACAGGAAATGCTAGCAGCACATGGCCCACCTCCCCACTCTCTCACGTGACTGACTGACCTCTGACTCCTGGCTAGTCACCCTGGCATCATATGTATGTAGCATCTCTGGTATGGATCCAGTGCACACAACCTGGTTTCCAGAGTCATAGTAAGCCCATGGCAAGATGTCATGAGCAGGGGACCCACAGCCTCTTGGAAGAAGGGTCAACTCTCTGTTAGCTGTCAGCTGACAAGTTGCACTCTTTGAATGAGCCACCATGGGATCATCCTGGGGTCACACCTAAGGACGCCTGAACTTGCATGTAAAACCCAAACCTGAAGAACCCAGTGCTACGTCAGCCAAGTTTGGCTTCTGGGCTGAACACAAGCGTCTCACACTGAAAGTCTGAGTAGCACGAACCACTGTTGTCGCCTCAGATGGAATGTCTGAACGTCAGCGTCTCCTGAGACTCGGCTGCTGCAGAGCCTGCCTCATCCGCTCAAGCTGGGAGAAGTCTTAGACACTAGAGTGAATGAGAATGGAATGAGGGAACTGTGGCAGCCAATGGCTCTATTGCTTTCTAGAGGCTGAGCCGCTGGCGTTGAGTGCCGCGCAGACTTACTACTGAGAGGTGAGGAGGGGGCACCTAGACCAGAAAACCACAACCTGCCCCAGCCCACGTCTAGGGCAGAGCCTCCAGGCGTCCAGTGGGGGCTGTGCTGTGAGGGAGGTTGCCCTTCCCAGGAAGCTCCCAGTGGAGCCAGGCTTCAGAAGAGCTGCGCGTTCTTCCCTCACAGCAGCTGGTGGCGCAGAGGCCAGGCTCTAACGAAGAACACATGGACATTCCCGCTGGCGCAGACCGTGGCTAAAGACTTTTTCCTCAAAATGCAAATATGCTTTTATTTATTCACGGAGAAGCCGGGCCTCCCCTTGCGGCACGTGTGTTTGTATGTGGAGTGTGTGCGCCTCTTGAAGAGGCCACAGTGGTTGGGCAGTCCCTAGGTGGCTGACCTGCTGCCAGACCCAGCCATGCGCAGCATGTGCAGAGGTGAGATGTACTAGAGAATTATGTTAGTGTTCATCATGCATACGACTTATGCAGCACAGTGCTGCTGGGGGGGCGTGTCTAGGACCCCAGGGTCTGTGTGCCACCTCTTCCTCTGCCCGGGACCTTTGCTTCCTAACCTGTAGAAACTCAGGCCCTGAGGAGAAGCCCGGCGTCTGCTCTGGGGCTAGTTCCAGGCCACAGAGGTTACCTGTCTCTGTGGCTGTTGCCTGAACTGGGGGCCTTCTTGCTAAAAGTAGAGAGGGAGAACCGGGAGGCCCTGCTCGGGGCTGTAGGGTCTCCTGGGGCTGCGGGGTTTCCTGGGGTTACCAGGTCTCCTGGGGCTGCCTGGTCTCCTGGGGCTGGCTAGCTGCAGAGTCCTCACTTGGGTGTGGGAACCAGGAGGCATGCATGGGAGACATGGTGCCCTTGCCCAGAGTGCACAGTGTCCTTCTGGCTCAGCGACTACCGGCTTCCCGACCATCTCAGATGGCTGTCCGCCTCTGGATGCTCACGGAAGCCAACTCAGTGTTGCTCGGTTTCCACACTGACAGACTCACTAGAGCCGTCAGTAGCAGCATTGCAGCAATACCCAAGCTGAAGTTTTCACTTTGATTGCTACAAATCCACGGGCCCTCGGGCCCAAAGCTCCCACTGCCATTTGCAAATGGATTTTTATAGCACGCTAGTGCTGGGGGAAATTCCAAGGAAAGCAGTCCTCCTCGTATTAGAACCAGCTGTGAGTTTCTCAGCCAGTGACTCACCCTGTTTTTTAATTGGGTGGGAGAACCGGCAGAGACAGAGGGGCTCAGTCAGGATGCTGTTTGTTTTGCACGGGGTATCCTAGCCACAGCCTAGCCTACCCAGCTACAAACTTAGGTTTATTTAACTTGCTCTTTCCTCCTCACAGTTCCAATTATAAAGACGGAACCCACGGACGACTTTGAGCCAGCGCTGACCTGTGGACCAATGAGCCAGGGACTTAGTCCTCTGCCGAGGCCCTACTATAGCCAACAGCTCACCATGCCTCCCAACCCCGGCTCCTGCCTCGTGGCTGGCTTTGCCCCCTGCTCACAGAGGAGCGCACTGATGACCACGCCTCCCGACGCAAGCCCGAAGCTCCACGACCTCTCTTCCACTGCCTACACCAAGGGCCTCACCAGCCCAGGCCACAGTGGTCACCTCGGACTTCAGCCACCAGCTTCGGAGGTCCCCGCCATGCAGGAAGTGCCGAGACCCATGGCCGTGCAGCCCAACTCGCCTGAGCAGCCCCCGCCCGCCCGGCTGCAGCCGCAGGTGAGTCCACATGTGAACAGTAGCTGTCCCCTTGGTTGCCAACAAGTCCTCTGTCCCAACAGCCCCTCTTCTCCACTTCCGCCTGCTGCCCTCGAGCCAGCCTGCTTACAGCCCTCAGCCCTCCCTCCTGATGTGGGCCACCAGCAGCAACAACCGCAGAAGGTTCAAAGAAATGAATCTCCAGCCGCACTGCCAGCGGTGCGTGAGGACAGTGATCATAATTTGGCCCCTATTCCTGTAGTGATCAAGCAAGAGCCCGAGGAATTGGACCAGTTGTACCTGGACGATGGTAAGTGCCTGCAGCCGAGCAGGTGTGTGCACAGCCATGGAGTTTGGGAAGGAAGGGGTGACATGGGTGGAAGACAGTCCCCATGTTGTGCCGTGCAGAACAGTCTCCAGCCAGCAGGCTGCATGTCAGTGGTTTTGCTCTGGTAATCGTGGCAACCCCAGCCTGAGCAATATTGGTTCTAACTTGAGACTTGGATTTGGTGTGAAAAGTGAAGCGAATAGCTGTCCAGGTCACCCTCAGAAAGTCACATCAGAAAAGGCCTGTCACAGAGTGTGGCCTTTGTGGTTCGAGCATCTAGAAGCTTGCTAGAGAAGAGTGTCTAAGTCAATGCCCAGTTCAAGGCAATGGTACTGTAGGCAGCCATGTACAGATGTTCAAATGTGACAGCCGTGTCATGGGCCCAGAGGTTGGGAGCAATGCCAAGGTGGCTGTCCCCATAGGCTTTGGTAGGATGTGGCATTTCCTTCTGGGACAGTACGGCTTGCTCTGGGCAGAGGGACACACTGGATGTAGTCTGTCCAGCTGTGCCCAGGCTGTGTGTGGTGGCACAGGATCGCTGAACACGAGCGTGACCAGGTGTGTCTCTGTTGCTTTGCGCGGGTTTGTAACTCTGTCTTTGGACACCTTGCTGCTGTTCCTGTCAAGTGATAATTCCTGACCACATGACTGCCACACTGGCCAGACATGTGACTGACACACTGCCCACTGGGAGTGGGTTTGGCGGTGTTTTTCAGCTTGTTCAGATAGTTTGTGGGTGTTTGGGCCCCCTTGGAGGCCAGCTGGTCTCCCTAGATGTGGGCTGTTTCCCAGGCCAGGTGCAGAGCTGCACACCTGGAACAGGTCCAGCTCCTTGCTGCACCTGGAGTCAGGTGAGGCCCAGGACCAGGCCAGGGCTTGCTCAGCTCCCCATCTCTGAGGTTGAGGCCTTCCATCTCTCTTCTTCGTGCTTCTGTCTGCGAGCCTGACACTCCTTTTCTTCCAAGGGAACGTTTGGGAGGAACATTTGAAAGAGGGTACTAAGTCCCAGGTTCTGCACCTTCTTCTTGATACCTTGGGTGTGGGGTGAGCTTTATTAGGGATGAGAGAATATCCCAAGCTCCCTGTGGACAGGCCCAGTGTTGGCATCCGGGCACTTGGTTGACAAGGATCTTGTGTTCAGAGTTGTAAAACTTCTCGCTGAACATTTCCCTCCAAATCCATAACTTAAAGCTTTGGGGGAATGATTCATGCAAAAGTTTTTTTTCTCAAAAATATATTCAGCTCTTGAACCTAGAACCCAGTGTCCCGCTCCACGGTGCATTTGTTAGACATGTTCGTCTGCCCCGAATAAGCCCCCATAGACTCCTGAGAGGTTCCCGGCCTCGCTGGTCTCTTCCTTTGGATTCAGGTCGGAGGACTGTTGCTACCCTTATCCACCTCCACACCGCTCTGCTTACATGTCACTCAGGATCACAGTGACGGTGCCCAGAGCAGCTTCCTCAGCCTGAGGATTCTGCCTGTGTTCCTCGTACCTGCCCAGGTGGACAGTGTCCAGGATGAGCATTGGTGTCTGTGTTGAGAGTCCCGCCTTCTACACTGAGTGCCGGTGTAAGCCTGTGGGATCACTGTCATCTGGTCAGAGGCAGCGTGACCGGCCAGCCCAGGACTCCCGCATCTGGGCAGTGCCCTCTGGCCCAGAGACAGGAAGTCGGTCTTAACCAGGCTTCCCTCTGACCCAGAGACCAGCATAGCCTACGTCAGACAGGGCTTTGTTGTGGGCATGAAATGAGAGCAGGTGAGCCTTCAGGGAGGAGAGGACGCTGTGTTCAGGAAGCGACACAGCAGAACTCGGGACTAGGACTGCCCACACGTGGCACGGGACATATTTTGTTGAATTTTACCGTGTCACTGAGAGACCATTTCAAGAGTCTCACATGTTGGGGTGCAAAAAAGAGGTGCTGATATAGAAAACAGGAAACCTCTACAGGAAATGAAGGTGAAGAAGAGGAGCCGAGATTTGGGCATGGGTACCTGTCCTGGGTGCTGTGTCTTTTCCAGGGGGTCTTAGTTTAAATTCCCCAGGGAAGGAACAAAGAGAGAGCAGAAACCACCACAAGATCTAATTTGGGAAGCCAGATTCCATTTTCCCCAAACCTCCTATTTAAAGGAGGTTGGTCATCAATTTGCCCAACAGGGAGAGGTACACGGGGCGGGGCAGGGGGGAACTTCATTTGAAAGTGGGAAGGCTCAGGGGGTAATCGCCTCCCGGCCGTTAGGTTGGACCTCTGGGCCATGTGAGAAGGTCAGGCTGCAGGCTCCTGCCCTCTCTTGGAATCTCCTTCTTCAGCTATCAGAAGGCACTCAGCCTTCTCCAGAGTGATGCTGGGTCTCCAAGTACAGAGTCACTAATGGGAGGAGCACAGGGACAAACTGGTGACCAGGAGGTCCCTGAGCTGCACAGGATAGACAGTAAACAGTCTAGGAGGGCTGACTGACGTACAGGCAGCCCTTCAGCACTTAGGGACCTCCTTTAATACGTCTGTGGGCTTCGGGGGTTCACGCGATGCCGTGCCATGACTGCCCGGCCTGAGAGGGAGGAGGTAGGGAGGGGATCTTGCTCACATACTGGTTCTCACGTGGTTTTTGGCATTTTGATTTTGCCTTCTGAGAACATGGAAAAGGCGGTACTCAAATATGAACTCTGGTGGTTGCGCGCCAGCAGTTCTCCATACGCACAAATTCTCAGCACTGGCATCCTGAGGACGCTGGGAAGTTAGTGCCTACGTGAACAGCACATGGTGTGCCCCACGTCATTGGGTCTGCAGGCCACACATGAGGATGTTCAGGACGGCACACTTCCCAAATGTCTCCTTATCTAAGGAGTCATTTAAATTATGGATAGAAAACTAATCCCGCCTTTTCCAGGGGTCTTTTTCATTTCCACTCTGAAGTTTTGCTGAAAATGTATTTGACCCGTTCATAAGCCTCGGTGGTAATTTTTTTGTCCCGACACTCTGCATAAGACTTGGGCTTTTCATTTAAACTTGCCATGGTTAGGTTTTGAAGGTGTTGGCACGGAGGCTCTCACGTGATTGGAAAGGCAGACCTTTAGAAGGTCCCACCGAAGCCGCACATTGACTGTTTCTGTAGTGTTTGCTTACACTGCCTGTCACGGGACTGAAGCGTGTGGCCGTGTTCCTGTTGGAACGAGTCCTCTCGGTCGCGTGTGTGAGCGCCTCCCTTGCACACAAAGCTCCTGCTTCAAGTACATCTGGAAACTCCTAAAATACCGTGAGGCATATAGGGTTTGTTCCCACATCTGTGCAGATGAGACCCTGGCACGGAACTGCGTTGGTGCCATGTAACCAGCCTGCTTCGGGTTCTTTGACTGAGGCAGCCTAAAGGCCTTAGCCTCTTGGTCTCTGTAACCCCGCACCCCATACACACACTTATGGTGACCACCCTGCGGCCTCTACCACAATCAAGCCTTTCAGCCCTGTCGGTGGCTGCTGGGTGTCCAGAAGTCTAGATGTCATTAAAACAACAAGCAGGTAGACCAGACAGCCCAGCCGTGTCTGTCGGCTGGCTGAGTTTCTTCGCCCTCCCCTTCTTTCCTGAGCTTAAGCTGCTCTGGAAGCGAACAAAAAGCTTTCCTCATGGAAAGTTTGACTAAGTTGGCAGCCTGCCCAGACCCAAGCCTTCCCCGTTGCTAGCAATGATGGCAAGAGCCTGTATACAGCGATCAAACACACCAAGTCATGAATACGGCGGACACAGGCCACCCCATGACAGATAGGAGAAAGAATTCAGCCGTGCATCCATCTCGTCAAGTCAATACTCCGTGCCCTGGGGTGCCTGCCCATGAACTGGGAGGCACAGAAGTTATACCGCACTCCACCAGAGTTGGCGACTGCCCTAGGCAGTGTCGACCAGCAGGCTGCTTAAGTAGCTCGTTGGAGTCCCCAAGGGAGGGATCTCCCAACATTCATGAGCTCACCAGGCCCAGGCCTGTAGCTGCTGCGTGGTGGAGTTTCCAACTGCTCCCTGCAGGGCGAGCGGACCACAGAAGGCTGTTTTCCAAGCCTTCGTGCACACCACAGGGCATCAGGAAAGCAGACATTGGCTTAAATCTTTCAGTTGTATCTAGACACGCGCCTGTAGGGCTGCTCTGAGTGTCAGGCCGCTGCTACCAGGACACTTCCTGGGAAGGATGAGGGGTTAGTGTGTGCTCTGAGTCAGAGGCAGGGCTCTGGCGCAGGCCTTCTGCCATCTGGGAGCTCTCAGTCCCTTCATGCAGGCAGGCCCAGCAGGTGGTGAGGATCCTAAGCTGTCTGTGGAGTCAGACTTTCTAAAAGGGGTGTGTTTGTCACCCTGGGTCAGTCCTGGTGCTGCTTCTGCAGGCTGGCAGCCTCTGACTTGCAGTGTCTGTGCTTTTGACATGGCAGGAGGGCCGGAGGAGGGCCGGAGGAGGGCCGTCACCCTGCCCCGGTGCTGCATGAGGGGCTGGAGCCGAGGTCTGACTCAGCCCTGCTTCCAGTGACATAGCTTAGATGGTATATATATATACCATCTATATATACATATATATATATGTAAAGTCCTTGGGGTTACCCTGGATTTTAACTGTGGTGTCCTCCTACAGTCCCATATTAGTCTACTTACCAGGCGGGGAATTTGAATATATGGCTATCAGCCTTTATTAACAGTCTACCAAGCTTGATTTCTTCCTTAAATAAAGAGTTTGTGGCATTGTAATTTGAAGTAAGACAATAGGTTAGGGAAAAAAAAAGCTAAAGGCAAGAGCTAGAAAGGCTCCGTGGGCCTCGAGATTATGCTAGTTAGTGTCAAAGATCTTTCAGAAGTTCAAAGCCAGGAGGACGCTCAGACGTAACCTTGAGGTGGCTGTGTGGGCGTTTGTGGCACTTCTGCTTCTCATAGGCAAGCACTAAACAGCAGCCATGCGTTCGTGTGTGTTCTGTGAGTGTGCAGGGTGTGCAGGCAGTCTTCTCGTATGGAAATGCCCCTTTCTCCTCTAGACAAGTTAAAACCCTCCCAGAGCATCCTAAGGGCGGTTCTCCGCGTCTGTCGGTTTATCTAGCAGTGCTCTGCCCTCCGGGCTGTGTCTCTTTCACACGTCCTGTTGATTCTGCAGATCTGTGAGCCAGGGAACAATGGTCTGCTCTTTTGGCTCCAGAGCACAAAACCATCAAGTGTGGGTGGTATTTAGAAGTACGTCCACCACATTCCACGAGTCCAGTGGTTGGCGGCCATCAGGAGTGTGGTGCCCTCTGAGATCTCTGCCACAGTTGTTCCCAAAAACTGGCAGGGTCCCTTACTCTACGCAGTCCTGCTGCTGGAGCCACAGAACCTGTCTAAAGAATCTTCTAGATGTGAGAGTGTGTTCTTGCTTCTGTGATCCAGGGGGTCGAGAGGACCCAGGGGAGCTGAGCGTTTATTTTCCCCGAGTGGAGAAGAACACTGGTAGCTGGAATCGTAGTGATTGCCCTCCCACTGATGCTAAAACCATCGCCCTCGGCCCAGGCTGACACACAGGAGGCCCAGGGGCAGCAACGTGTGAGCACAGCAGTGGTATGTGTAACTTCTCACACCTCCC
Organism: Alexandromys fortis; assembly: GCF_014885135.2. Taxonomy (NCBI): domain Eukaryota; kingdom Metazoa; phylum Chordata; class Mammalia; order Rodentia; family Cricetidae; genus Alexandromys; species Alexandromys fortis. The sequence continues at coordinate 3,181,687 of NW_026068035.1, forward strand.
CATCCCGTGAGCAGGGAAGATGCCCATTTTCACTTCTCTGGGCACAAAAGGCAACTGAAGCTTCTAGAAATATTATCTGACAATCCTGAGTAGCAGATCTGGAACTTCAGTGTACTGTCTTCCTACGGCTCAGCTCGACCGTGGAATACCCCTCCCCCCACAGAGAGATGCAAGCAAACACTCTCCTCTGGCATGAGCTGGCCCTAGAGCCAGCGAGGAGCCTGCTCTGTATCGGTTTCTTCACCACAGAATCTCTTCTGGTGCTCTGAAGTACTCTGCTAGCCTGGCAAAGGTGGAAGATGGAACGGGGGTAGATATTCCAGAACAAGGACGGAGGATCTCAGTATGTCAGCCATCCCCGAGGAACTGCGATGCTCACAAACCTACCAACTCTCCATGTTGGGAATCTAGAAATTAGAAGGGGAAGGCGGCAAGTTGAAAAGCTTGTGCTCAAGAAACCTGTCTTATCTTGGGGTCACCTGCCCCCATCTTTTCCCCATGGCACGAGGAACTGACAACTTACCACAGCGAGAGAGCCTGGAATCCCCCAAACCCAATGTGCTGTCTGAGCTCAGCTTGGTCCCTAAGCTTACTGGACAAGTCCCAGTCTCAGGTTGGAAAACACCTGCCACTGCCTCCACTCACTGATGGTGACACTGAAGCCACTCAACACTGCGGTGTCAGTGGGCAAGCCAGCCCAGGGTCAGGTGAAGCCCTGGGACCTTTCTCAGTAGCCCAGAGAGCCGCACATGCGCAAATGGATGTGTATGCTCAGGAGAAGAGGCCGGGTCCTCGCCTCTGCCGCCTCAAGACCACATAAGCAGAAGAGAAGTCAAGCTGGCCCGCATCCTGCAGTTAAAGGTGCGACCGAGCGTGGAGCATTTCCCGGTGAAAGGTCAGGACTTAGAAAAACCTCCTGACCGATTGACCATCCGCAGACCAGCAGCTCAGCAGACCTAAGTCCGAGCCCCAGGAAAGAGGCTTGCTGAGCAAATAAGAATTTCTAGAAAGGGAACTGAAAGCTTTGCATCACTGCCCTGCAAGGAATACAGAATCTAAAGAATTAGTCCAGCACAGTCGGCAGCCAAATGAACGAGAGGCCCATGCCCCACAGTAACAATTCCTGAGGGATGAGAGCCTTTACCCACAGCTGCTGTTATATATTACCTACAGTGCCCAATCGTACGGCCAAAAAAAAAAAAAAAAAAAAAAAGAGATATGCAAAGTAACAGAAAATCTGTCTCATAAAGAGGAAAACTACACCAGTGGAAAATGTCCCTGCGAGGTCTCAAATCTTAAACTAAGTAACAAAGCCTTTTTAAATTGGCTATTTAAATATTAAATTCAAAGGACTAACAGAAACAACACTTAAATAGTTACATTGAACTATGATAACCACATCTCACCAAATAGTGAATATCAGCAATGACGCAGACTAAACTTTAAAGAGACTCAAGTAGAAATTCTTGGGTTTGAAAAAATCAATACTTAAACATTTCCTCAAAGTGTTGAACCAACAGATTTCAGGTGGAAGAGAAGAATCAGCAAGCTTAGGGAAAGATCAAACCTTTATCCAGTCTGAGGAATCAAAAGCAATTGGAGTGGATAAGATTGAGCAGAGCCCACGATGCAGTGAGCAAGGTGTCTGCTGCCATGACCAGGCTCCATCCCTATGACCCACACGGTGGAAGGACAGAACCGACTCTTGCAAGTTGTCCTCCGACCTCCACATACACACACTGTGCACCATGCACCTCAAACCTCTGCAGACACAAAATAAATGAATAAATATAAAAACTATTTTTTTTAAAAGTAAGCAGGGTCTTAGAGACTTGGGGGTGGCACAGGTGTGCAGACAAAAGCATGTTGGGAGGGAGGTAAACACTGGAGCAGGAGGGTAGGGAAGGATTTGAGCAGGAAGCGGAGGGAAGCATCCTAAACTTGGTGGGAATCATTCTAGACATCTGTAGAGGCTTGCGAACTCCAAGTAAGATCAGTTAAGAGAGAGTCACACTTAGATACATTGTGACCAATGTCCAGAGTCATAGGAGGCAATCCTGAAAGATGCAGGACAGACCTTTCAAATGGACCACGTAGGAGACAGACCCTGCGTGTTGTAGATGCAGATACAAGGGACCTGTACGTTCAAACCCCTGAGAGGAACTGCCAACCAGGGAGACTTCTGACAAAACTAGCTTCAAAAGTGAAGGAGAAGTACGGTTGTTGGTTTTTCTTTTCTTTTGTTTTGTTTTCCAAATAAATCAGGAGACACAGAATGCATTGCCGGGGACTCTGACCTACAGAAATACTAAAAGCAGCCATACAGACAGACAGCAGATTCATGCAAGGAAGTAAAAAGTTCTTGTGTGTCAGTCAGGATTCTCTGGAGGAACAGAACTAATAGGATAGGGTGTGTGTGTGTGTGCGCAAGCACGCGCGCACATGCATGTATGTTTATTAAGTCAGGTTTGAAATAGTACCAGCAGCAGACTCACACCTCAGAGCTAAGAACCCAGTAGGTACACGGTCCTCGAGGCTGGTGACTCAGCATCAGAGTAGCCCCACAGTGTCTGTCTCTCACTGGAGGGCAGAGCCACCAGTAGTTGTTCAGGCCACAAGACTACTTGGTTCAGCAGTCCAAAATCCGGTGCTAAGACCCTGAAAGATTTCTGGGAAGCCACTGGTCCTTAGAGTGCTGTGAAATCTTGTAAATCTAACTTCAACAACAGCGGGGCACATTAACTCAAAAGAGGCGAGAAGGGAGGTCAAATAAACAAAAGTTACCTTCCCTCTGCCAAACCTTTTCTATCTGGGCTGCTAGCAGAAGGCGCCGCCTGCAGTAGAGGTAGATCTTCCCACGTCAATCAGAACAATCACAACACTCTTCAGGTGGGGCTCCCTACTCAGAAGATTCTAATTAGTGGGCAAGTTGACATTAAAACCCACTATAATATCTGGGAAAAGTTATATAAAAAAGGTGATATTGACAGATTTTCATTTCTTCTGACCTAAAACTGTATAAAACAATGGTTATAAAATTACTTGTGGACTTAACAGTCTTAAAAATACATCATTTATATGACAGTAGTTCACAAAGGAATGGGTAAAAAAGAGCTGTAGCATGTCAAAGTGTTTATATATAGCATGTCAAAGTGTTTATATATAACTAAGAAACTAAATTAGAGTAACCTGAAATGGCAAATGGAGAAGTGCCATGCCTAAACCTATCTACGGCAGCACCGCATTAAATGTAAATGGACTGAGCACATCAATAAAAAAGACAGAGATTGCCAGACTGAATTAGGAACTGAATTAGGATCCATCTATGTGTTACATATAAAAGACGTACTTTCGATTTGAGCATAGCAGCAGGCTGATAGTTAATGGTGGAAAAGGGACACCTTACCAAACAGCCCTGGAGAAGTTGCACTAAGGTGAGGTTCAGCCAGCTTTTGTGGCTGATGAAGGCCTGGCCCAGGCTTGCCTTTAGGAGGCTTATTTAATCATTATTCGAAAGGGCAGGCTCACACAGTGCTAGAGCAGGCCACTTTGGGAGGAGCCGATCTCAGCTGCACCCCATCGTGACAGAAATGTATGAGGATGGGAACTCCTCATCAGGCATAGAATAAATCAGAGAGAGAGACTGGGACTCCACAGCCCTTCTAAAGGACAGCCCAGCACATTCTGGAGCCATCTCCTGATGGTGTCACCTCTCAGTACCACCACCTGGAAAACAAACCTCGATTCACTTTTGGTGGCTCAATTAAACCATAGTCAAACAAACTTCAAGACAAAACAAGTGTTGCTGTTAAAGATACAGTGACAATAACGTTAATTAGAGCATTTTGTGACTGCAATTCTAAATTGGTAGCGCAGTAGTGCCCCATAGGAAATAAAGCAGAAAGTTCCAGAACTGAAGGGAGATGTAGACCACCAAAATTGCCAGGTGTTGCAGTACTCATTTCTCAGTAGAACAAAACGATTGCACATAAAATGAGCCAGAAAAGAAAGCAAGCGTGACCCAAGAGGTGCAGGTAGAGCCTTCTAGAGAAGCGTGCACGTGGGAGATTCCAGAGCGGAGTTCTGCCTAGAGTGCAAAGCAAAGCACATGAGCTTATAAATATTGATTTTGAGAAGCCAAAAGATTACTCTTTGAAAATAAAGACATTGATAAATCTTCCGTGTGATTAAAAATAAAAAAGCTAGAAATAAAAGGTGAAATTCCTCCTGGCTCTGTAGTTACTAGAAGGATTACAAAGAAGTACTATAAATAACATGGTACCAACAAATCTGACAACCAGGATAAAATGGAAAAATCCTTAGACACAAATTACCTAACCTGGCTCAAAAGGAAACAGGAGGATATGAATAGATCTATAGCAAGCAGAGAAAGTAAATTAATAATTTTAAGATATGACCATAAAGAACAGTTCAGGCCCGGACAGCTTCATTGGTGAATCGCATCAAACATTACAAGGAGCACAATAATGTCAGTGCTCCACAAGCTTCCAGAAAACACAGAGGGAGCACCGCCCTGCTGATGCTTGATTATAATGGTAAATGAAAGCCGGAGGAAAACATCACCAAAGAACCAGAGACAAATGCAGGATGGGACTACATAGGCAAATGCCTGTACCAAACTGGGCCTGGTGGACAATGTGTAAATAAAAGATAGCACACCATCTCCAGGTGAAATTCTTCCCAGTAACGTGATGTTGGCTTCACACCCAAAAAGCAAAATACCACCTGAGTAAAATAAAACACAAACGTTGCCCAATCCTCTCAATAGGTGGAAAATCCTATCCCATACAATCAACAGTGGACATCATGCTCACGACAAAGGTGAAACACCATTCCCCTGAGACAAAGAACGAGATGAGGAATCCTCCTCACTTGCCATTCAGCACTGATCTGAACAGGCCTGGGCAATTAGGCAAGAAAAAGAAAAGATTAGGGAAAAAATAGGTAAAATGTCTTCCTGTGTAGATATATGACCCCATATGTAGAAAATCCTAAAAACTCTGCCCCCCAGAAGAAAACAAACCCCATATTTAAACTTATTCATAATCAGATATGAAATTACAGAATATTTCTACATCTTCATATAGTAAATAATTTAAACAAAACCGAATGAGTCCTACTTATAATATTAAGAGGAATAAGATGCTCATGAATACGTTGACTCTCCAGCACTGCTAAGGGGGACATGGGCTCTGAATGGACAGAGGCTCTGTGTCCATCAAGAGGTAGTACGTGACAACGTGACAGCCTTCACCAAGCTGGTCTGTAGAATCTATACAACCCCTACCACACTACAGCAGGAAAGTAAAGAGAGGATTTCCAAGAGGGAGAATAGCCCAAACAATTTTGAAACCAGAGAACAAAGTCAGAAACCTCACACCTGTAGATCTCAAAACCTGCTACGAGAGGTTGGGAAGACGGCTCAGTGATTAACAGTGCCTGCTGGTCGGCATATGAAGACCTGAGTTCAAATCCCCCACACCCACATAGATAGCTAAACAAGGTCACGCCTGTGTCTGTAACCCTGTTGTTAGGAGTAAAGGGTGCAAAGTGGAAGCTCACTGGAGCTTGCCGACCACTAGCCTACCTCCAAGTTCAGCGAGAGACTAAGGCAGAGTCACAGAGTAGGACACTTTCTCTGGCCTCCATGCATGTACAGAGACAGACACATACACTTACACATGATACCAAACATACACTCTCATGCAAAAATAAACCCCATACACAAAAAATTACTATAGTTCTCAAGACAGTGTGACTCAGGTGTAAGACATACATACCAGTGGAATGGGATCCAAAAATATATATCTTTAGATTTATGGTAAACTGGTTTTTGACAAGGATATCAAGCCATTTGATGAGAATAAAGTCTAGCCCTTGAAACAAATGCTACTGCATCAGTTGCGTGTCCAAATGCAAGCAAACACAACAACACACGTCAACACCTCGCTCGAATGTAGACTTAATACTTTTTAATAATATGAGAAACACACTGTCATTGGCTAGGCAAAGGTTTCTTAACTATGACATTAAAAACACAGACCATAAAGTAAAAACCTGTCAAATTGAACTTCATCAAAATTCAGCATTGTTGTGCTTCAAAAGACACCACTGAGAAAGAGAAAAAAAAAAAAGCAATGGTTGCCCAGTACCACACAGCTATCCGATCAAAGACACCATTCCGAGTTTACACAGGATGCTTGCAGTTCAGCCCAAACTGCCAGAGATCAGAAGGGCATTTCCCCAGAGCTGTGCAGTCACAGGCACATGGAAGATGATATTTTTGTCAGTATTGGGTCACATATGAAAAGCAGTTCATAAGGTTATATCACTTGTGAACCGACGCTGTGGCCCCTGTAGTCTGTATGGGTGCATTCTGTTGTCCCCACAATGATGAAACTACCCAAGGACACATTTTCCAGACCATCTCCACGTGCCATGGAGTCACACATGATTACCTATCATTCGTCATTAGGTTGAAAATCTAATTGAAAGTTGAAAATCACAGCAAGATTCCATTAGTGTGACTGAAATAGCAAATTTTGTAAAGGACGTTGGGGAAGTGGACTCCTGGAAGGAGTAAGGGAGACTAGAGACTTGAACAATTTCTTAAAAGCTAAAGTAAGTCTACCATGTGACCCATCCTAAGTGACACAAGTGTTCCTTGAAGTTCTTTAGAAGAGGCAAACCCTTGAAACACCTGTGACATCCAGCAATTGGCAAATAGAAGTGTGGATTCGAGAACTAACCCCTGGGTCATGTTGGGCTCAGATAGACTTGAAAGCCTGAAGCTGAATAAAGAATGATAGGCAATTGGGCCAATCCTTCAGGGTCCATTTATATCAACTGTCTTGAGAAGGACAGGGAAGAGATCAACCATAACTAAGGACAAGGACATTTCCAGGGAAGTTCTGAAACAAGCATTAGGATCACATAACTTTAAGCTGGGTGTGGTGGCTTTTTGTCTAAAAAAAAGAAAAGAAAAGAAAAAAAAAGAAAAGAAAAGAAAAGAAAAGAAAAAAGAAAAAATAATAAACTTGTTAACTTACTAAAATATCATTGGATGGTACCTCTGAAGCAAGACTATTACACTGTATATAAAATACGCTTTCACAAACGTAATGGGACCTAGGTTATAGAGTACAGCCTTCTCACTTGGCGAAAGTGAATTCTCTGTGTGACCTAAGAACATCACTGTGGTCTGTATATGTGGCATAGAACGCCTTCCTTGCGGTCCTGCTCAGAATTAGACGGCCATGTATCGTCATCTGGGTCTTTCTCTGACCTTCTTCCTAGACTGTTCTCTGTGGGGTCTCATGCGAAGAGATGGGACCCAGTGGATGGAAAGGAGTGACTGCCTGAGGTGCTCATCTCTCTTCCTGATGAGAGTTCAAACTCAAGTGCAGTTTCGTGACCTCTGTCAGCCTTTCAAACGCCTCGAGGCCAGAGGAGCAACAGCGTTCATGCAGTCTCTAGGCGCCATTCTCCAAGGCGTGTTAGAAGAAATAGAATGTGAACCAACATTGATGGCAGACGTTCTCATAGGAAATAAGCCGGGGGCTCTCATTGCTGACTTACGGATCATTTTGGGAAGATAGGCAGAGGGTGGACTCCTCGGTCCAGGCCTCCTGGCATGGGCTGACTGAGCTTTCTGACATACCTGGTGTCTCTGATGTCACTTTGGTTGGCTGCATGGAATTTTGAAAATTCCTTGACTGTGTTCAGTTTTAGTTGTGAGTCTGGGTTCTTCCTTCCTCCTAGGTTATGGAGTGGCCACTGACACTTAGGGGTGTCTGCCTCACCAGCCCCTAGGTCTAACAAGCCTGATACACAGGACAATAGGCCAGGCATCCAGGCCCACAAGAGGTTATCTGTCCGCCAAGAGACTTTGTTCCCAGGCCACAGACAGTACAGGGGGCTGTCCCGGTCACTCCCTGAGAGGGATAGTGTTATCAGCTCTGTTCCCACACTGAGGTCTCCTCAGATCCAGCCTTGCCCTATCAGGTCTTCCAGCTGCTGCTTCTGATATGGCAGGAGGTTGGGGTCTGGAAAACACAGAGGGCCAGGCTCTGGGTCCTCTCAGAGCAGGCTGATTTGGGGACGTGGGACTGGGTCCCAGCCTGGTGGGTCACTCGATAGTCATGTGGGTTATGGGGCTATGCTTCAAAGAGCCAAGGCGACAATCACAAGAACATTTGAAGGCTTAGGGTGGCCCAGGTCTGTTGTACTGCCCTCCCCTGCCCAGGGCTCTTGCTTTTCAACCACTGGTTTGTTGCAACCCTCCTCCCTTCCCTCTTTCTGCCCGTAAAGTGGATGGGTCTACAGTTCAGTCTCGCTCGTCTCCACAAATGACTTGACCAGGCTGGAAGTTCACCCAGCAAGGACTGGAAAATCCATGGCAGAGGCTCGGTAGCAGGCTCTCTGCCGCAGATCACTGCAGCATTCAAGCTGGGAGGAGCCCTCCACCCAGACACAGCAGCCTTCTTGATGACAGGCTGACTTGGCGCGGTATTCACTGGGCTGTGCCTTCAGAAAAATGGAGGATAAGGAGAGAGGGGTGTGTGTGTGTGTGTGTGTGTGCTTTGCATGTGTGTGTGTTTGTGGATACACATGCATGTGTGTGTGTATTGCTCACATGTGTGTGAGTGTGTGTGTATTGCTCGCATGTGTGTGTGAATGTGTGTGTATTGCTCGCATATGTGCGTGTGTGACTGTGTGTGAGTGTGTATGTGTGCGTGTGTGAGTGTGTGTGACTGCATGTGTGTGTAAGTGTATGCTCACGTGTGCACTGTGTGAGAGTGTGTGTATGCATGCATGTGTGAGTGAGTGTGTGCGCGCACGCATGTGTGTGAGTGTGTATGTGAGTGTGTGTGTGCGTGTGGTGGGCGCAGACCTGGAGAACTCTTGTTTCATGTTGGCTCTGCATGTGGTTCGCTGCCCTTGGCCAAGTGCCCCACTTCCACAGCATCAAACTTAGAATCGCCCGCGTGTGCCCTTTCCTCTTTTTCCACAGTAGCTGTTGCCAATGAGCTGCAAACTCCCGTATATCACTCCAGTTTAAGAACCTAAACTTTAAAACAAATTAAACTCTTGTTGACATTGTAATAAAAATCAGAATGAAGCTGAATGGCTCAGTAAAAGTGAACTTCAATTATTTTTGTGGATTTCTGATTGTTTCCTGGGTTTCCTAGACTCCAGTGTGGGGAAGTTATTTCCTCTTGGCAGATGGCTGGAGGAATGGCTGGGGTGAGGTGGCAGGCGCTGGTGAGGTCTGGGGAGAAAGCCAGTCTCAGGACCTGGATATTTGCTCTGGCCTGATCTGCAGCGTCTGGAGTCAGGGGTGTAGGCACAGGGTTGGGGTGGCAGGAAGACTAGGAGGGAGTGGTGACACGCGAGTCTTTGGTGTTTTTACTAAAGAAAGGAGATCAAATGTCTGTCCGATCCTGTATGCTAACTAAGTGGTCATGCTGGATTAACAGAAGCTAAAGGCAGACTGCTGCCCTTCCTGTCCAAACCCTGATGAATGGGTACGATAGCCTCTCGTGTCTCTCTCTGTCTCTCTGTGTATCTCTGTCTCTCTCTGTCTCTGTGTGTGTCTGCCTCTCTTTCTCTCTGTCTCTCCCTTTATCTCTCTCTGTCCCTCTGTGTATGTATCTCTCTGTCTGTCTCTGTCTTTCTCTGTCTCTCTGTGTGTCTCTGTCTCTCTTTCTCTGTCTCTCTGTGTGTCTGTCTCTGTCTCTCTCTGTTTCTCTTCCTTTCTTCCCCATCTTTCCTTGTCTCTGACTCCATGTCCCTCTCTCTTTATACCTCTATTGTCTCTCTATCGCTGTCTCTTTTGCCTCTAGTTTCCTTGTCTCTGAATCTCACCCTTTCTTTCCCTGTCTCGTTTCCCATGTCTGCCTCTTTCTTCCTCTCTCGCTTAGACCATTTTTCTTTCATCAGCCTGTTAACTGTGGTGTTCGAATTTTTTTTTCTTTTTGAGAAAGTTTCTTTCTCTCGCTGAATGGAAATAGCTCTCCTCAGGACTGAGGGCCAGTTTTCCACCCTTCACGCTGTTTCCTGTTGTGGCCGTCCAGAAGTAAAACAGTGCACCGCAGATTGTAGACTCAGGGCAGGCGATTTGTTGATTTGAAGAACATCCTTTGGGAGGTGTGACTTGGGGGAAGGGGCCCTTACCTGAGTTCCAAGCCAGGCCTCTCCATGAGACCCTTGTGGTCCCCTCCTTAGCAAGCCACTTCCTGTCCCCTCCTCCTGCTTCCTGTTTCTCTGCTTTCAAGGCCAAGCTGGAAACGGGTTCACGACCTTCGGTTCCTAATGTGCCAGTGTTCGTGAGGCACCTTTCGGATCAGCTCTGTTCGCAGATGCTCTGCGGGCCCGGGTGCCCTCCCACAAATCTAGGAGTTGGCTGGGCAAACTGAGACCTGACCAGTCAGACGAGGAGCTAGCCCTGGGTCCCAAGTGGGCTCCCAGCCCAGTGACTGCCCCTTGTGCCACTGGAAGCTGGGAGAAGGCTCTGCTTTGCTCCCTGTAGGATCTGTGCAGACATGGGTCTCTCTTTAAGCAACTGCTGGCCAGAGCTTGATTAGCTCAGACATTTTTAACAGAGCATCTAACGGTGCTTCTGGGAATGAGCAAACCTTGACTTGGCCAAGTGGGAATGGAGCCTGAGCAGGGAGGCCCCTGTGGCTGTGCCCCACAGGCCCTGACTCCTGTCCTGGAGTCTGTCTCCTTACCTGGGGAGTTTCCTGTATTCTGTCTCCTTTACCTTGGGGTTCACCCCTGTCTCCCCTGTCTCACTCGGGGGATCTTATCTCCACAATCTCCTCACTCAGAGATCCCTGTCTCCCTTGTCTCTCCACCTCCTCTATATCTTCACCCTGGGTCCTTGTCTTCTCATTGGAACCTCAGTCAGAGAAGTCAGAGCACACACAGTGTGTGGCGTGTGGAGGCTCCTATGACTCTCAAAGCCTCTCAGAATGCCTCTGGGCCTCACACTGAGTCCTGGCATCCCAGGAACTAACCATTTACTGTCTGTGCGTTGCTCTTTATTCTACAGATGTGTTTAAGGTTCCTCAGATATCAAATTTAAGGGAGCAGAGGAGGAATTAATGCTAAATTTACAGAACTCTGTCGGTAGCTCTTCAGAAGGAATTCCACCAATGCAGACCGAATATAGCCCCCAGAGTGGCAATTGCACAGAGGTGCTGCTCAGAAGGACTGCAAAGCCTTTCTCCATCCCCAATTCCCAGCATCAGGGAAGAAAGCAAGCAGCACAATCTGCTGCAACCCTGACGTCACTTCATCCCAGTATCATTTCCTGCATCGCGCCACAGAGTGTCCCATAAGCAGGTGCAGTTATTACAAACCAATCACAAAATCAAAACCCAGTCTTGGGAGCTAGATCAGTCATTTGAGCGCTTACCAAGAGGATCCGAGTTCATTTCCCAGTGCCCATTGTCCCAGAGGCTCACAGAGATCCTGTAATTCCAGCACTAGGAAGGCAGAGAGGCCGATACCTGGAGTTTGCTGACCAGACAGTCTAGTTTGCTTGGCGAGTTTCTGGCCAATAGGAGACCCTGTCTCAAAATAAGTTGGTGGCATTCAGGAATGACAACTGAGATTGTCCTCCGGCCTCCAGATGTGTGTCTGTTCACATGTTCAGGGACACACAATATTCCCAAGCCTCTTTGCCATCACCGTTGTAGGTCTATGAAGCTATCAGATCTCTGACCCCTCAGGAAGCTGGGTGGATGTGATAAGAAGTTCAGCACCCGAAGTCTGAACAGTGGGTGACAGGAAGGATTGCACTCACTGTCCCCATGCGTCAGGATTAGATCCGGGCTCCTGCTTTGGACGTGAAGGAGCTGAGATTGCAACAAAACAACCACGCTGGATGAGCAGGCGAGCTCCCCAGAGGAGCGCTGTTCCCACCCCAGCTCTCTGCTGGCATGGGGTGAGGGCTAGCTATGAAGGCGGAGCTCTGAGGACTGGCTCCTCTTCCAGCCAGGCTGCTAAGGCATTAGATACTCCCACCAGGGTCCCTGAAACCCATGCTCCGGATGGGGCTGGAGGCCATCCTAGAGACCATGGTCTTTGGGAGCCAGGGTCCTGCAGTGAGGCCTGGTGTTGGGTCTCACGCTCGTGGCGTGTGTTAGCACACAGAGTCCATTAGAGCAGGTGCACACCAGTCCTGTTGATTTGATTTAGGTCTGAGGAAAGCTCCAGTAATGTGCAATTACAAAGAACTTAATGGCCCTTTATACTGAATGCAACTTTCATGGCACCTAATATACTTTGATGAATTGCTCATTATGTGCAGTGTCGGAATAGCCTCTATAAAGATTAATAATTGGATAATCAATACAAAAATTCAATCTTGGGATTTTTTTTTCACTCCAGGGTCAATATGTGCTCAAGATCGCGGGGTCTCATTTGCCTGCATGCTTCTGACTCTTTCTTCCCACTCCCTGATTTCTACGCTAGGAATCTGTTTTCCGTCCAGATCCCAGGGTAATGAAACAGAGTCTGTGACTGATGGCTTTGTCAGCCGTGGATGGCAGAGCAGGCTTGCCTTCAAAGTGGCTTCATTAGGGTGAGGAGGGGGCACTCGGGATCCCTGAGGTGTCTGTCCTATCACAGGAGCTATGAGAATACAGGGGGTAAGCTAAGTAGTCTTTTGTAGGTGGTCAGAAAGGTAGAGTGTGGACATGTGTGTTCTGGGTAGAAGATTCCAGGTGGAGGCTCTACAGGGAGAGAAGTGTCCTGCACTCAGGAGGTAGAGGGTAGCCTGCAGAGTTGGCCCGGGCGGCGGGAGCTCAGAGTTCTATCTCCGTGTGCCTGAACTGTGGCCCAGGAGGGAACAACTTTGGTAGAAGTTGATATAAGAGAAATCCCCTGGCAAAGCATTGTGTCCTAACTGATCTCAGGGAGAAGAGCTGGCTTGGTGCCCCCCTGGAGCCTGCCAGGGGGTCAGCAGACTCACTGAGTTAGGATGAAGGAGAGGAGGCAGGCTGTGACAGTCGCCACCAGAGAAGAGGAGCCATCCTCCACTACACCCAGTGGTGGGAGAGAAAGTCAGGGAGCCTGGAGCCCACAGGCCTGTTGGTAGGGCAAGTTCTCTCTGGCAGGAACATCTGTATCTAGAGACTGACCAGCCACAGTTTAGTGTTAAGTGGATGTAGACATTAGTGGCTGAGAGATCAAAGGCTGATGCCAGTCACAGTGAGTGGGAGAACAGGAAGGCAAAGCCAGGGTACCACCACAGCCATCTGGACGTGGCTGAGATCGACCTAAGTGGGAGGCAAGATAAATGGCAAGATGATGGACTCACAGGCTGGAGGTAGTGGTGCACAGCCTTAATCCCACTACTTGGAAGGTAGAGGCAGACAGGTCTCTGTAAGTTCGAGGCCAGCCTGGTCTGCATAGCCGGTTCCAGCCTATCCCGTGCTACATAGTGAGAATAATGAGACTCTATCTCCCGTTTCTTTATGAAAACAAATAGACTGTTTAGTGGTGCACGTCCGTGTCCTGGCACCTCAAGGAACAGGGCCATGCTCTCCATCCCCGTGAAAGGGGATCAGATGGCCACCAAATCCAACCCCATACCAATGTCCTATAAACTCGGGACCCTTGCTGTGGACTCGCTGAGATGAACCCACCTATCTGCTGTGCCTCTTGGCTGCATGGCTTCACAGGGCCTTTGCCTAAGAGACATGAGTTACAGCTTTCATAGTCAAAAAGAGTCCTGTAAAAGCCATATTGCTCACCCCAGAGGAGATCTACAGGAGTGTCATTTGAATTCCCTTTCCAGTATCTGAGAAAGGTCTAGGCAGGCCATGCCAACTCCGACAGACTCAGAGCAATCGGGCCCAGCTGCTGGCCTCAGGTGACCCATGCTGAGCAGGTGAGCTCAAGCTGCTGCCTCAGGTGGTCCCAAGGTTTGGGACTACTCCAGTAAGTATGTGTGCCAGGCTCTAAAACTGTGGCACAGGAGGGTTGCAACCTCCTGCTTAGCTCAGCCTCTGTAATGGGATTTAGACCCCCGGGAAGCATGCAGCCTCAACCCCTCTGTCTGCATCTCCACTCATGGTGTCCCTGCTTCCCTAATACCATCTGCTGCCACATCCACGAGAATCAGTAAGAATCCCAAAACCTTAGCCAAAGTATCTATTTTAGCATTATGATTTCAGTTTTTAAGAGACAAATTCATGGTGCTGGAAAGACGGTTCAGTGGTCAAGAGCTGGCTGCTCCTCTAGATACCCAAAATCTCCATGGCTACTCACAGCTGTATATGATGCCAGTCCCAGGGAATCTGACTTCCGTAGGTACCGCATGCATGTGCTACAGAGGTATACATGCAGGCAAGGCACTCATACACATAAAATAGGAGTAAAGAAAAATATAACAAATTCATAATTACTTTCTGGGATTTGGGCAATATTTGGACTATTTTGAAGAAGAGGAAAACGTGTTTTCCCTGGGGAATGCACACTGGAATGCATGGAGCAGCTGTAGGATGCTTAGGATATCCTGCTGGGACAGAAGGACAGACATGGCCTCAGGCTCTCCTCATCTCCTCTGTGGACACTGCTGTGACATGGATCAGCCAGAACCCATGGGTGTTCTGATCGGCCCCATGCTCATAGGAGGTGTGCAAGGAACACAGTCCTAGCCCCCAGCCCCAGGCTCTGCTCTCTGTCACCAGCTGCAGGAGTGGGGAACCTGTGGCTCATGAGGACTGAGGATGTCAAGGCAGTGCCGGCTCCGAGGCTCCGAGAAGGTTGTGGGCATAAGTGCTCGTTTGTCCTTCCCTACATGTGGGACAGGGCTCAGTTACATCAAGAGATAGATTAGGAGGTAGGTGTGTGCTGCCAACCACTGAATCCTCCTCCCTGGGTTTTATGTGCGTGTGTGTGTGTGTGTGTGTGTGTGTGTGTGTGTGTGTGTGTGTGCTCTCGTGTGTGCACACGCGCATCTGTGTGTGTGTGTGTGTGTGTGTGTGTGTGTGTGTGTGGTGTCGAATTCAGCCATGGGTGTTATTTCTCAGGAGCTAGCACTTTGTTTTTGAGACAGAGTCTCTCCCTGGCCTAGGACTTTCTAAGTAGGCTGGTGGCTAGCCAGTGAACCCAGGCATCCTGTCTCTGACACCACTTCCTCAGCTCTGGGGTTACAAGCACACACCCCAACGCATGGCTTTTTATGTGGGTTCTAGGGACTTGAACTCAAGTCCTCATGCTTGCGTGACAAGCCCACTACAGACACCTTCCTAGAGCTCCAGGGCCTTCTGGGACAGGTGCTCATCTTCAGATGGGACCGTTTCCAGCAAGCATATGACAAACCAGGCAGGTGCCCTCACCTCACACCCACTTCGTCTGCCCTGCCCCAAAACGCCAAGGCTGCTGGGTCGTTCAGACATCAGATCCTGACCTCTCTCCCTTGCTGTACCATTTTAAAAGTGGCTGCTTCCATACACAAAATGTGGTGGTTACACCTGACAGACTTACTGCCTACCTCAGGGAATGTGAGGCTCCAGGTTAAGGTCAAATGAAGCAGGTCCCACTTCCCCTAAGCAGAGGGAGCAGGCAGCTCGGAGCTGTCCCATTTGCTGAATGAGCTGCACCTGGTGCCTCACACCACCTGCTACTGGGGTCACTCAGCTGGGGGCTCCCCAGGCTCCGGGGTCTCCCTAGGCTCCAGGTGGAAACCAGGCTACTGGTGTGTGGCTT
Organism: Alexandromys fortis; assembly: GCF_014885135.2. Classification (NCBI taxonomy): domain Eukaryota; kingdom Metazoa; phylum Chordata; class Mammalia; order Rodentia; family Cricetidae; genus Alexandromys; species Alexandromys fortis. Next base: position 3,197,434 of record NW_026068035.1, read on the forward strand.
CTGCATCTTGGTGTGGTCCCTTGACTTTCTCACATGTCAAACAGCAACACATGAATCCCACTGTTTCTTTCTTTGTGTTGTGAAGGAAGGAGGGCCTAACGTGGCCTTTGTACCCGAGACCCCGCTCTCACACCAAATGGGCCAGAACAATACGGGGAAGACAAAGTGGGAACTCATGCTGGTCTCTCTCCTTCGGGTCCACTAGTTTAATTTTCACTTAAACTTTTTGTTTTCTTTTTTCTTTCAATTCCGTAAATTCTGTTGAATGGCAATTTCATGATTTGGAGAGATATTATATTTCTAACAACACAAGGAAAGCCCTGGGAAAAAAAAACCTACTTGTTGGTGGTTAAATGATCCCGGTGAGTAATTGCTGAACGGAGCTTGGCGCAGATAAAACAGCAGAGCAGATGATATGGAAACATTCTCCAGCCTGCATCAACTGGATGGCCAGGCCTGTGGAATCTCCCGCCACGTGGCCAGCCCCGCTGGAGTTTCCACACGGCTGTCTGCATGCTCGGGAGTTTTCAGGCTAAATAGGGAAGCAGGCTACCTACGGTAGGAAAATCATTCCGTCTTCACGGCTGACAGTCCTGCATAGCGGCAGTGCCCGGCAGCGCGAGCCCCGCTCCAGGTGGAGGGTCATGTTTTATTAAAACCGTGACTTGTTGCCACTCAGTCCTTCCACTGTCCCGCTCTCTCCTTCCAGAAATAGCAAGCCCCGTGGCGGTGGCTTATTAGTATTAAAAGATAAAAATAAGCGGAGGCTGAGATAGACGCAGGACCCCGAGGTAGGACGGCTGCTTACTTTTTAATGAAAGTTGAGAAGCTGTGCTATTTTCACTGCTTCCCGAAGCATCTTCCAGAAAACCAGAAGCGTGGACCACGCTCACACATGCTGAGGGTGCGCATTTTCCAAGTTGAAGTGGTCATGGCACACGGACTGGAAACCGGTGTCCTCTGCCCGGTTCGCAGACACGGCCCTGGTGCCTGCACGGCTGGGCTGCTGGCCGTGGGCAGTTGCGGGCATGCAGACGACTGGGCACAGGATAATGGCAGATCGAAGGGCGGGCTTGTGAAGGAGAGCTCCATCTCTAGCAGTGTTCCTCGGCCTTCCCAATGCTGTGGCCCTTTAATACAGTTCCTCATGCTGTGTTGGCCCCAACCAGAAAATCATTTTCTTGCTACTTCATACCTGTATGAATAGTAGTGTAAATATGTGGTCTGCAATCCAAAGGGGTCGAGACTCACAGGTTGAGAACCACTGCTGTAGGAGGCTGTGCCTCCTCAAGAAATCTAAACCTTCTTAGAAGTACAGGCCCGAGCCGAGCCTGGATGGTACCAGGGCGATGATGGTGGGATAAAAACATCTCTTTCTCCCTCTTCCTACGCTCGAACCTCTAATCCACGCGGCATTTTTCTTCTTAGCTCCTATCTAGTGCAGTGCTTCATGTAAAAAAAAAAAAAATCCGGTCTGTATGTGCAACATGTAGAAATATCAAGAGCCGTGTCTCCTGCCACTCACTGAGAGCCCAGAGTGGCGAAGACATGTATCATAGCCTGGAAATGAAAGTTGCGGCAGCGGAAATGTGTGTGTACTGAGTTTCAACCACCATTATGACACGCTGCTCCTGTTCCGAGAATCATTATATCGTAAAAGTTCAAAGTGGCAAATGCAAGGTACTTCTTAGAAGTTGTTAGTTAAGAATCACATTGGGCTTTAGGTATTTCTGGTTCCGCTTACCTAAATCACTATCCTCTTAGATTCCAAACCTAACTTTAGCTAAAGGTTTTAGCGAAAGGTGCATTTTCTGGGAAGGTTAACGAATACTTTTTTGTAATTATCTTTTAGTCATAGGAACGGGAGAGAATGCCCTTCCTGTTTGGTTTCACTCCCCTAAAGGTTATTTTGGCTTCCCTTAAAAATAAAAATATTCTCAATGGCTTGAAATCTGGGAAAACATGCATTCTTCTGTCCCTCAGGAAAATGGAGGCAGCAAGTAGCCATTGCTTCTGTGTCGTGGACTCGTTGATGTTGTGTGCCAGCCCATGTGGAAGGGTCCACGAGACCCCCACATGGTCCAGCGTGGGGTTCTGTAAGGATCCCTCAGGCTTTGCTTCCCGTCCTGGTTCTGTGGGAAAGATCGAGAGCTCTGAGAAAAGCGTTGCTATCTCCAAAAAAGAAGGGTTCCTTTGTGCCCGTAGGCGGTCCTTGCTGAGAGTCCCCGGTTGGTATCACGGGTTCCTGGGGCTAGGGGGCACAGCTGCTTTCCCTTGTTGGAGCCGATGGCACTGGTGAAGAGGCAGGGCGTTTGTGTCACAAAGTGAACAGTGTCTGTGTTACGTGGAGATGGTTCTAGATGCCCCAGCAGTGGTGTTTTGTCTGCTTTTTGGAAGTACAGCCTTTCTCTCTGCTTAGTAGATGTCTTGAATGTGAAAGTAATGCTGAAATTGATGAACCAGAATTCTAAACTTTTAAGTCTGAATCTAGTGTCTAAGAACGAGAATCAGGCATCTGAATATCATCAAAAACATTTTTACCTGTCCCTCCCGGTTCCTCATTCCCCAGGCTCAGGGCAGCCCCCTCCCCAGCATGGTGGCATCAACTGGTCTCTTAGCTTATTTGGGTCACTGCTCAGCCTCAGACAGTTCCACCCAGAAAAAGGGACAGATGGACCACGTGGGGATGTGGGTGGCCATGTAAAGGGGACTCGGCCGTATCAAACCACCGTTTTCCCGTTTTGCCGGATGTCATGGCTACATCTGCCAGGAGGCTTGTACAGCTAACCTTTGCACTGACCTGAAAGCCCAGCACAGATGTTTGTTCTGATTACCAAGATACACGCGCATACTTCAGGGGACCTGGAGGATAATGCTCCCAAGGCCGAGGTAAGGCTGCAGAGCTACTTCCGGGTAGCCATTTTGAGCCCCGTGCACGGGCTGGGCTGCGCAGTGCGGTTCTGCTCTGCTTTGCATTCTCTTCAGACCTTGTGATTTCCAATCCACTGCCGGGGCTTTTCCTCCTCCTGATGGTCAGTGACTAGAAACTTCACCAGCAAACACTAGCACCCTTGTGACTGTCAGACCCAGAGATGTGGATGAGTGCAGTGCGGGCACCATTGCTTTGCCCTGCGGTAACCTGGAAAAGGCTTCTGTTTCCTGAGGTTGTCACAGCCGGTCTTCCCACAGCCGTCTGGGTGCTCCCGAGTGATAGTACCACACCCGTGGGCTGCTTCCCACCTGTCCCTGCCTTCCCTCACCACCTGAGCACCAGCTAGCCTGACCTCTAGGTCAAAGTTAGACTTGTGGTAACATGAGTCTCCTGAGGGCCACACAAGATGAGGCCCGTGAGCTGTTCATCCCGTCCGTGGTGGGCACTCGGTGAATGTTAGATGGGTTATATAGGGAGAGCCACACGAGACGAGGCTCCTGGGCTCTTCATGGCGGGCACTGGATGAATTTTCATTGAGTTAGTAGAGAGGCCAGGCATGGTACTCATAGTGGAACCGGGCTGCCATCACTCCTGATTTGACACTCCTGCTCAGGGGCCATTTACTTTCCCGTTAGCTGACAGAAGGACATAAAATATGGGAGCCCCTGGGGCCTGCTGCCACACTCCCTACCACATGTTTCTCACCATAGCTCTCCCAGGCCCAGGGTGAGTTCTCCAAAGAAGAGTCGTGGATCCTCCACACAGAAGCTTACTCACAAGTTTGAGTGATGCTACCCCTGCCCCCAGCCTGCAGACGCTCCCAGGAAACATGTGATAGGCTGGCGCTTACTGCAAACAGGGCCAGGGGATTTTCTCACATGGTACACCATGGGTTTCAAACATTGCTCCCTTCCGGGGGTTCTTTTGAGCCACCATTCCGATGACGAGGCATCCTGCATTAAGGTGACAAGCTAGGCTTCAGAGCCTGGATTTTTCTCTTAGGACAGTCGCTTTCTGCTGCCTCTTTGCCACTCAGCAGAGTCCTGTCACAGATAGACAGACAGACACAGCCCTGCCAGTTTGCCAGGGCTGTAGTTAAGGTCTTTGAGGTGGACTGGGTTGAACTCTCTGAGGGCCAGGTTGGAAGATGTCAGATTTTAAAACAAGGCGAGACGCAAAGAAATGGTGCTCATGTCAAGTTGGAGCCTTCTTTTAAAGCTTGCCTCGTCTCATCCCCCACTGCTCCCAGCCAAGAGCAGCCCACCTAACTGAAACCCACCACCCAAGGGTAATGCGAATGTAGTTTCTGAGATTGTGCCAGCAGCTTTGCCCGGTGCCAATTGAACTACCTGCTTCTCTGAGGGATTTGTTCACTGGCTGGCTGCCTCATAGCAGGAGAGATACTACTTAGGGCTGTTTGTTCTTGCAGTGTCCCGGAAAACCAGCGACAGCACGGGCTTTGTGTGCTTCCTCCCTTGTTTACCTCCATCTGCCCACCTGAAGTGGGAGATTTAAGTCTAGGAGGAGGGATTAAAACAAACAAAACAAGCCGGCTTTTTAGCCCAACAGAACCCCAGCGTCTGTCGTGAGCTGGTAATGGGGCAAGCACCGATGCGCAATGCTTTGTTTCATCTTAAGAGACGCGGGCAGCAGGCAAAGAAAGCAATAGTAAATACGAACATTGCCAAGGAGACAGAACTCTGTGCCCTGGGGAGCTTTGCAAGTTCAAGTGGTGAAGATCAGGGACGGCGTGAGCTGGCCACAGGATTTCAGAAGCCTGTGACCCCCGGAAAAGTTCCCTGCTACCTTCTCACAGGTCCTGGGCGACCAGTCTGGGCTTTTCATGAGTTTCCTAGTGAAGAAGATTTTTAAAATTCACGTCTAACCCTGTGGACTTTCAGTGGGAATGCAGGCAGCAGAATCAGAAGACAGTGGGACCCTGATGTCCAGACCCAGCTCCATAGAGCAGAGCGGTTGGAAAATAAAGGCCACCAGTCCCCACATGGCTTCTGTGGTGTCTCTCCCTGACAGAGCTGGTTACTTCAGAACCCGCCTTATTCCTTCCCATGACTGCTACAAGGACCCCCAAATACAGACTGAAGCCTAAACCCCACAAAGGGTGTGTAAATGGTGGGCCAAATAATTCTTCATTTCTTAAAGTTTGACTTAAGATCCCCTCGGACAACTTTAGAAACTAAGAATTCAACCATGTCAGGCGACTTTGCCTAAAAGCTTTGCCCTTCAAAGGACAAGAGAGAGGTGGCAAGAGGCATGCTCTCATGAACCGTTGCTGGTGTGCAGGGCTCCCTGCACAGATGCACAAAACTCACAAGTGACCAGAGATGCGAGCTCTGTCTCTCATGGGCACCTGAGATTCTCCTGCCGGTTTTCTGAAAGGCGCTGAAAAAAGAAGACACAGCTATGTGCACATGACTGCCTCCACTGGGGAGGACTTTCTATCTCACTAGGGGAGGACCTCACTGCCTCCATTGGGGAGGACTTTCTGTCTCATTAGGGGAGGATCTTACTGCCTCACTAGGGGAGGACCTTACTGTCTCACTAGGGGAGGACCTCACTGCCTCACTAGGGGAGGACCTCACTGCCTCACTAGGGGAGAACCTTACTGTCTGACTTGGGGAAGGAAGACTTTCTGTCACCTTGGGAGGACTTTCTGTCTCATTAGGGGAGGACCTTACTGCCTTGCTAGTAAGTTGCACAACTCGTAGGTGACTAGCCAAGAAGCCTCTCTGCAGAACTTGGAAGCCCCTCATTAAGATTTATAAGTACTGTGAGCACAGGTGGAAGGCTATGCCTGCACTTTGAACTCTTTGGCTCTTGTACTTGAGAAAGAAATTGCTGACTTTCTATTTTGCTCAATTCCAGGCATGCACTCAGGGGTGGGTGTGAGTGTGGGTATGTAGATGAGATTCATAGGGACACACGCAGCCTGTGGGCACATCCCAGGTTATTGTAGCAATTCAAAGTGCCACACACATACTTTAGAGAGAGAGAAAAAAGCAATAGTTTCCACCTTAGGAGCATTTTAGAGAAAATCAAATATAAGGGAAAAAACCCTTCTTACTTATTAAATTGAATTGTGGTCTAACAGTTTGCCACATCCTGTCAAGGGACATCTGACTGAGTGAGCAGAGGTTCCTCTTTCAGGCAAGTCGTGAGGGTCACATGTCACCTGCAGTTCAAAACACCTCTATAAAGAGAAGCCTCCGTGTCAGTGGAAAAGCTGAATAAGAAGATGGAAATTATCAGTGGAGAAAAGACTCGGTGGGAACTCGTGGGTGGCATCACCACAGCTGTGTCAGAGAGAAAGCCACCCCAGAGGAACCAGCAGAGCCAGGGAAACGTGGGCTGATAGGGACCCAGAGCGGTGACCTCATGGAAGAGAAAGTGGTGGCAGGAAAAGCAGGGGGGATCGAGTTGTTGGTCAGCCATCTCCACCAGCTCAGGGGTGTCCCTTACCCACCTATGAAATGGACGTACGGGCGACGGCACAGGCTGTATCACAGGCATGTCTGTAGAAAAATGTACCCCTCTGTCATTAAATAGCCGAGTGGCATGTCACCGTTGCAGCGCTGTCTGTCCCAGCAGTATGGGCAGTTGTCTGGAGCGCCACTAGAAAGTAGCCCTCCATCTTGGCTGTCCGTCAGTTGCCCCCTGCCCCGCTCAGTTCTACGGACAGCTTTGGGAAAGCTCTTTATATGGGAGGGTGTTTGTGCTTGTGAAACTAACTGGGCATCACGAGCCTGACAAACGCAGGGACACACCTCCAGCCCACAGCCTTAGGGCAGGGAAGCTGGTCAGCCCCCTGAAGGCAAAAACAACAGGCGCCCACAGGGACAGGCCTTGAGCGCTCCAGAGATCTCGGTGGAAGCCCCAAACAAGACTGAGAAAGCAAAGTAGACATTGGGTGGCCGACTGCTGCCTCCAGTGGGGGACCCCTGCGGCGGAAGACCACTGAGTAATTTCCCCTCCCTCAGGAGGGTTCTCCCTTGGAGACTCAGGTGCCCCAGTGGGCTGCAGGGGGAAGCCCACATCTCATGTTTCTTCCTCTTTTACCTTTAAAGCATTTTTTTTTTTTGTGGTCTTGCCATGCCCATGAGTAACTAGAAGATTCTCAGCTGCTTTTTAATGTCTCCGACACAGGCCATCATCCTTATCCCTCGGAGCTCCTGTGGTCACAATTGCTTTCCCGATCGTTCTGTCCCGTTTGTCTTACTCCTCAGATCTCTCTCGTGGTCCGTCATCACTCTGCCCGAGGCCACGAAGTTATTCCTCCAACATCCCCCTCGCATTGTGTGCTGTGTGTACACGTGTGTGAGTGCATGCCTGTGGCACACAGGGAGGCTAGAGGAGGATTTGGATATCCTGTTCTGTCTGTCTCCACACCATTTCCCTGGAATTGAACTTGGAGCTAGGCCAGCAGCCGGCAAGCCCCAGGAATCCTCCTGCCTCTGTAGCCCACAGTGCTCGGATTACAGGTGTGTAGTAGCCACACCTGGCTTTTGACCATGATTGCTGGGGATTTGCACTCAGGTCCTGACCCTTGGACACTAAATGCTCCTACTCACCTTGTCCCCAGCCCTTCCCACCCTTAATTATCACTCCCCAGCCCTTCCTTGCTCTCTTTGTCTTTAGTGCTCCTTAGATCTCCTTCTGTTCCTTGGTTTCCCGTTCTCCTCGGCGTTATCCTTTACGCCTCCTTCTCTTGTCGTTACTGTGCTTCAAGCTCCTTTTCACCACTAAGGCCTGCTGGTGAACCGTCGGTCTGTTTTTCCAATCTGTCCTGCGATTTGAATGAGCAGTAAAACGCTGGCTCCCTAGTGTAGTGTGTTTGAATGGTGCCTCGCTCCTTGTAAGGAGCCTGATTAAAACGTGTTTGGAACATCTGAAATTGCTTCTACCTCATCTCCCAGTCTTGGCATGTTATACTCCACAGACATCTTTCCCAGCCCCACGTGCCCACCTGCCACTCAGAGATGGCCACCCATCCAGAACCCCAGGTAGAGTGTTTGTCTTGACTCCGCCCTTACCTGGGAACCCAGTCTGGGCAGTAAGCACTCAGAGCCCTAATGCACGTAAGACTTGGGGACAGTGTGAGACAGATGGGACACCCTGGCAGTCAGGCACAGATGGGTGTGGCAGAGTGGAGGGGCCTGTGGCTTGTCTCCACCTCTGCACAGAGCTCTGAGCTTCAGCAAGCCCTTCTGACTTGGCCCCCCAAGAAATCCTAATGTCAGACAAGCCTTTTTCCAGACAGAGAGAGAGAGAGAGAGAGAGAGAGAGAGAGAGAGAGAGAGAGAGAGAGTGAAATTTGCGGTCTTTCTTTCTCAGCTGCTCTCTGACCTGGCACTGATGACACAGAGCACAGAGCAGACGGTGCGGCTCTCACAGGAGGGCTACACAGGGAAAGGAAAAGAAGAATTCACACCTCTTGTCCCGAGGTGTCCCTGCCGAGGAGCCGAACGGGGAAAGCTCAGCCTAAGGAGGTTGTCGAGAGAGCCCTGAGAAAAGCCATGCGACTCAGCAGGGATTCAGGAAGAACATGGGACAATGGCTTCTACTGCACAGAGCAGCTGCCCCCTTGGTCCCCGCCCGGGGACCCTGCTGCCCGGCTGCTTCTCAGGGCTGTGCAGCGGCCCCGCACCCACACCCCGGTATCATGGAAAATGTTGGTAGCTACCAGGGCGCACTCCAGGGACAAGTTGAATCCTGATTGCTGGTCCCAGACCAGCCTGTGAGCACCTGGGCCTTGTTATTCCTCATTAGTGGCTGTGAAGTCACAGGGCCAGAGGGAGCCTGCCTGCCTTCTGGTATTTTCCACACTAAAGACTGAGCCCTCTCCACAGTGTGCTGGGCCCTGTGGTCAAGCATCGATCCTGGATCTGCACTGCCCCATGAAGCTGGCCAGGAAGCAGCCATGGTTCCATCTTTGCAAATGTGACTCTGGAGGGAACAGCCTGGGGAACAGCAAACACACCCTAGGCAGGGGACTCTGGGAGTGGCAGTGGCCCTGGTATAGGGAGCCTCGCTCTTGTAAGGCTCTTGCCAAGGCAGCCCCTTTAGGGCGAGCCCGAACTGTTTGCCACCAGGCTTCCTTCTGCTATCAGTTCCCATGACACAATTCCTGGTTCCGCCAGTTGCGTTTTATTATTGTTATTCTTAAAACTATTGCTGGGGAAGGGGTGTTGAAAGGCAGTTTAGGGAAGGGAGTGGTGATGAAGCACACGCCCCCTGATGGCTCCAGGAAGCGTCCTCAGACAGGCTGGGGCCTCCATCCCTGAGTTCCAGGGGCTTATCTGGCTGTGGGGCAGGCGCTCCAGCCCATGGGGAAGGGAAGCCCGGGTGGTTCCCTGACGTCAGCGTGGGTGCCCTGCCTTCAAACTCTGTTAGAAAATGGGACGTGGTGACAGCCGCCCAGTGACATTTCCTATCTCAGTGTGGATCAGGTGGCCGGGCCGAGAGAGGCAGGGTGGAGAGGGAGAGAATGTTGTGCTGTTTGCTGGCCGCAGCCTTTCCGAGCTTCTCTCATTTCCTGTCCATCTGCCAAAAATCACACGCTGATAGTGGCCATCACTGGCTTGTGGGGGCTGCTGTGACTTGACCCTCTTCAGAAAAACAAATGAAGCGTCCCAAACAAAGGGAGGTTCGTGACCACGGGAGGTCCCCACACCTTCTCTCCCAGCCTCTGAGCACACTCCATGGGATGTTGTAGTGTGTCAACATCTTGTCGTTGAAACTTAGGGACGTCCTGGAGTTGACTCCTGCCCTGGAGAAGGTGTTCTGGGCCATCTCAGCGTCACAGACTGAATATAACCAGTTAGAAATGTGTTGTTGGCATTCCCTGCTGTGAACTTGGAGGTTGGCAATAAGGGACCGTTTCCCTAATACTCTCTCCTCTCGTTTTCTTGCAGTAAATGAAATCATACGCAACGACCTCTCCAGCACGAACCCCCACTCCTAATTCAGCGCCTTGGAGCTGGCAGAAGCTGTGTGGAGCTGGCTTGGTTCAGACAACTGGGTTTCAGCGAGCGAGACTTTGATGAAATAAACTGAACCCACATCTGGTACCACTCAGAAATCCCAACTTACCGATTCTAGGAGCTTATGTCTGAAGAAGTAACTCTCTAACAAGGATGGAGCAGAAGAGGAGGCCACTGCAACTCCTGAGAGAAAAGTCATCTCAACGGAAGAGAAGGGCTGGCCTGTGGGGCCAGGAGCAGATGCTGGCCCACGGAAGAAGGGCCTGTATGGCAGACTGACCCCAAGCCTGACCCTCCTGCCTACCCGAGTAAAACACTGGAAGTGCCTTATTTCATCCAACCACACCAGGGCATTGTGGAAGCAAGCATTGCATTTTCTACCGTGAGAGAATCTGTAGGAGCCAAAGCTATTTTAAAAACAAACAAACAAACAAACAAACACTTTGTTAGGAGCCTTTATCCTTTGTATTAATTGATAGGATTCTGGTGAGCTATGGCTTCCTATTTATTTCTGACTTTGCTGGCTGCCCTCCACAGCTTGCCTGCCTTTTCCAGTGCGTTCCTGAGGTCTTCCAATGGTCATCTCGGCACTTTCCTAGTCAGCTCCGTCCGTGTGACTAAAGCCACAGCTTTGTTAATAATAGCATGCTGAGCTTTTTGTTCTTAATCCGGCTTCCGACACAGCACAAGGAAGTTGAACGGCAGAAGACAGGGGTCCTGGACAGAACAAAACCTATCGGCTACAGGACAGAACCTTGTGTTTGCATGCGTGTACATAGAGGCGTTTATTTATGTATAGATATTCGAGAACAGAGATGGTGATGACCAGGCCGTGCCCAGCGGGGGCTCCTGTGTTAGCAATAATGAGTGTCCACCTTGAGAATGCACCTCAGAGTCCAGACCTGATTTCCCAGCACCTTGCATCAGCATCTGTCACCCCTGCACAGACAGGTGGCATTTTCCTATCTCGAGTAGTTACCGAGCACTCTAGACGATAGGAGAGCCGTGCCCAGATGTCCGTGGCTGCCGAACGGCCAAGTCTGAAGGTGGTTGGTTGTAAATAACCGTTACAGAAGGAGTGTAATATATTTGTTCAATTATAAGATTATTATTTCACAGAAGCCTTATAGCTCTCTGCTTCATCTAAGAAGACAATTACCAAAAACAATGTTTCTGTATGCAGTCTGTGGATAGCGTGTTTTCAGGTTAGTTTCCGGTAACAGATAGACTGGTGTCGGCTGTGTGTAATTAGCTGCTTATTACAGTTACTAGCAGTGACCTATTATTTCTTATAACCAAAAAGCATGGTTTAATTAAAACATGTTTAATGATTGTGCCTTAGGAGTTAATGCCCCCTTCTGGAACATGCCTGAATTGCACCTGTGGGTGGACGTTGTAAGTCAGTCACAGACGAAGTCATGACAGGAAAAGCTCTCTCACAGGAAGGAAGACGCATCTTTAGAATGGTCGTCTGTAGACGGTGTCTTACCTTTCTCCAGCTCTCAGAAAGAAGCAAATGTCTGAAAGCCATATTGAACGTTTTCACACGACTGTGAAGAGCTGACGTGCGCCACCTTGTACACACACAGCTCCTGGTCGCCTGCAGGCTGCCTCCTGCCTGCATCTAGTATGTACCTGTGTTTGTTAGCACCACGGAGTTGCATGACCCATTCTTAGAAGACTGTCGTATGAAAGCAAGCGTTGGATATTTGTGTCAGCTATCTTTGTAGTTAGAAAATGGATCCAATAAAGCAGTATTTTTTTTCTTTTTTTCCTCCGTGGCTGGACAGTCTGTGTGGGAGTGATTATGGGTCTCCACGCTTTCTTCTGTATTGCACATGAACGTGAGGACCCGGGACAAGTGCTTTATGACGTGGAGCTGGCTGTTCCTGTGTCGTCTGGGCACAGGAAGAAGCGTGTCTTCCCTTCCGGAAAGGAACAAGTGGATGTGTGGTGGTGTTCTTAGGCACTGTAAACAAAGCACTTCAAAAATGCTCATCCAGGCTAGGTGGGGAAGGAACTTCTGCTTATGCCAAATACTTTCACTGAGAGAGAGACTCTGGGCGAGGCTCTGGCCACCCACATGCTCACTTGTGATTGGGCAAGTTGCTTAATCAAGAGAGGGCTTGTGCTTTAGTTGACATGGCCAGTGCCTTCTCTCTCCTCTCGTTCTACCCTGCTCTCCTCCCCCACACAGACTTCCCTGTAAGCGCTGGTGAGAAACCATATTGAAATACTCACAGACCAAGGAGAGACGGGACAGCTATAATGTAACTGACCTTAAGTATCTCTGAAGCAATATTCTGTGGCCGGGACTTGAACGCCAAGGTTCTCGTGTCCTTTGCTGAGAGGTTTACAGATCGACTTACAGCACTAGAGAAGCCACCCTACAGTGATGTGCGTGTGTCCACCCCACCCTACAGTGATGTGCGTGTGTCCACCCCACCCTACAGTGATGTGCGTGTGTCCACCCCACCCTACAGTGATGTGCGTGTGTCCACCCCGCCCTACAGTGATGTGCGTGTGTCCACCCCACCCTACAGTGATGTGCGTGTGTCCACCCCGCCCTACAGTGATGTGCGTGTGTCCACCCCACCCGTCAGTGCTACCACAAACTCATGGGACCTGCCCAGGGAGGATAACAAGGAAGGGATAGAGGATGATGTAGGAGAAGATGGCAGTTTATTATATTCAGAATCTTTGACCTGTGGCTGAATGTTGAGTCTCAGATCCAGGATGCTGGGTCTAAGGGAGGCAGCAGACTCGTGTGTCTGCTGAACAACTCTGAAGCTATTTGTTCCCTCACTGCGCTGGGAACTGGGACCGCTGGGCTTTGAGCGTGGTGGCTTTGTGCAACCTAGGGTGCTGGGAGTTGTCCTTATCAGCATGCGCTTTGTAAATTCCCCCCTCCCCGCCCATCCCAACAGTAGAATCTTCTAGCTCCGCTAGTGCACACAAATTTACAAAATTATGGATGGATTCCGCCCAGGAAGATGGGCTTCTGGAAATAGCACTGTTAGTTTTTTTAACCTTCTGGGTTGATTTTGATCAGTGAGGAAATGTTCAAGAGTCCCTGGGCTCACTTGTAGCAGGGAAGTTGTGCAGGTTCTCAGGAAGCAATCGGAGCAGTTGTGTGTGGCCCTCATGTCTCCCCAAGCAAGGCTATAGCTCTCAGGAGAAGAGGGTAGGAGAGGCCGAAGCTTAACGGGGATGGTTGGGTCCTCTGGAGTACTTCATGCTCTGCTGGATACAGGCTTCCCATAGTGTCTGTCCTTGGTGACCAGAACTACTCAGGGGCTTAAGGACTTGTTGAATGTGAGAGAGAAACAGCGGCACTCCCACACCTGCTTCATTTCCGACCTAAGACTGCAGGTGAAGACTCTGATGTGTATACAATTTGTCCTCATGATCCAATGCAGATGTGTTGGGGTCCAGCTGCCTACCCTGGGCCCTCCCAAGCTGGGTAACAGCAGCTGACTGAGAGTACAGTTAATCGGTCCCTGTTGATGGACAAGGCCATCCTGGGGTCTCTGACCTCACCCGTGAGCACCGCTGCAAACCTTCTCTTACTTCCATGATTAGACTGTGGGCGGACAGATGTGGATGGGCTGGTCTCTTGCCAGTGCCAGTAAAGTGTGTGCAAAATTTGTTCCCCATAGAAGAGGTAAAGAACTCTTACAGACGTCTCTCCCCCCTTTCTTTCTTTCTTTCTCTCTCTCTCTCTCTCTCTCTCTCTCTCTCTCTCTCTCTCTCTCTCTCTGTGTGTGTGTGTGTGTAAGGAAGATATCCTTGGGGGCTGTTCTTTATGAAGGGAGGAGCCATCCGCCTTTTTCTTCTGAGACAGGGTCTTCTATTTGCTCGAGCTGCCCATTGTGTTAGGCTGTCTGGTCAGTAAGTCCTGTCCTGTCTCTGCCTATCCAGTACTGGGATTTCAGCTACGTACTGATGTGCCTGTTTTGTTTAGTTTCAATATGCGTTCTGGGGATCAAATCCAGGTCCCCATGCTGTCTGAACCTTGGTTTTGGGATTCACAGGAGATAAGGATAACCATATTTTAGTGTGAATCACTGTGACCTTGTATGAGTGTGTGTTCACGCGATGTGTGGCCCCCGTGTCCAGTTCCAAAATGCCTTCATTACCCCCCAAAGCAAAACCCATGCTTGTTCCTGGGCCCTGAGATACAGAAACTTAATTCTGCCCTCAGTAGTTTTCTGGCTTGGGACAGTTGGCACAGATGGGCTTATCCCCCAGTGTCCTGTGAACCTGGCCTCTGTCTCCTGCCTATCTTGACCTACATACAACCACACTCAAGGCAGTGCCTGTCAAAACCCCGTGGAGTCGCACAAGGCTGCATCCTGCGGCTCCCGTTGCCACGCACTCCTTCACCACAGGCAGATGCTGACTCCTCTTCGCTTCTGCGAGCGCGGCTCTTGTAAATGCTCACACGCATTTATTCTCAGCTCTGCGGCCGACGCTGAAGAGCGGGCCCCTGGTCATGTGGCAACTGAGTATAAGTTTACAGGACTGTTTAAATTATCCATCCCCGAGACAGACCCGGCTCACTAACCTAATTTGGAATTACACATGTGAAGCACGTCACATTTATAATTCTTTATGCCAAAAAAAATTAAGTTAGGTCAAAGATGACTGAACGCGTGCTTAGACAGAAGCCGAAAGCAGACCCTTAGCCCGCCTGGGACGATTCTAGGCAGAGCTGGCCCGTCTAGGGTTTCTGCCGGGAAGTTGGGACCACAAGCTGTGTGAGTCATTCCTATGGTGCCAGCTGAGCCCCTGGTGACACTTCTTTTACTTCATGCACAAACTAACCCAGTGAAGAAAAGAGCCATGCATGGCAAGGACTTCCAGATCTGGGAAGGGCCAAGCCTGGAGTGAAAATGTCCTCAAATGACAGCGTCACTGTGGATATGGGCAAAGGAGCAAACCCAGTCCTTACGTTCTGCAAGCGAGGCTCAGAGTGTCTCTGTTTCTAGGTGGCTTTGTCAAAAAAAAGCAATCTCGCTGTCTCTCAGCCCTGCAACCAACAGGCTTCCAGACACGGCACCTCTGTACCCTCCATTTGACAGCACACGGGTTCTTCCTCACGGGGCATAGGACAGAGGGGTAAGCCATGCCACTGCTGAGAGGCCTCTATTCCAGCACTGACATCACCCTTCGCCATCCTGCTCTCCACAGAAAAGGGGAACAAAATGAGGATCTATCTGAGACTGACCTGGAGTCTGTGGGAAGCACCCTGGTTGTCGGGTTCACTCTTAGCTCATTCCCCCATGCTATCTAATGAGAAGCTGAGCCCGCTTACTCCCACTGCCCTTCTTTCTCAGTCATGAGTCTGCCCCTGGCACCGACTTCTTTAGGATGAGGGCTTTACCCATACCGTGTATCTCCTAGCTTTAACCCGTGAGACCTGGAAGTCAGTTTGCAAATTCTCAGAAATGCCCTACCTTCACCTTGTCCATCACAATAGAGGCCACCCCTCTCTGCTTAAAGAGACCTGTTCCAACTTGGGTGTGGGGTGGGACTTCGTCATCACTGGCTGGAGAGAAGAGAATTGTGGTACTATGACCATTGGTTGTGGGGCCACCCAACTGCCAAGAATCTCCCTACCTTCCTAGACATTTGCCTTCAGTGGCAACAGTGGAACCCTGAACTTCCAGGCACCAAGGCTGGCAATGGCTTTAGACTCCAGTGTTGCTTCTGGTCCATGTATAAAGCATAAATTGCATCCCTATGTAGACAATGGGGTTTGGATGTGGACAGCTGTATTCACAAACCCTGCTTGGACATTGGGACCAAGGCGTGGATAGTTGAAACCCTCAATGGACACTGGAGCCTTAGTGTGGATGTCTGCACCTACAGCCCCCCTACAGACCCTGAAATCTGGGCATAGACAGCACTATGCACAGCCCCTCTGTGAATTCTGGGGTCTGGCTTCCTTTGGCCCCTTGTTTAAGGGAATTCTTCCAGACCCCAGTTTCCTCACACAGAGAAGTTGCTCAGTGGTGAATCAGGAGGCTGCACGAACACCCACGGGGCAGAGGGCTGAGTGGGGAGGGAGAAGCTGAAAGAAGCCCCACACTGGCAGATCTTAGCCCCTAAAATCTTTTACCTCTCCCTGGACATGGGACAACTTAATACCACCTGCTGAAGAAGTGCTCAAGACTCAGGGAGGGCAGGACAGCTTCCTCCCGTGGTCATGGAAGCTGCTCCCCCTGGGAACCAGCCTTTATGCTGTGGACAAATCTGGCCACAAAGAAGGCCATATGAAGGTGAGCGCTGCTGGGAGCCAGCTAACTCCTCCCAAATGAGTAAAAGAAAGGAGATGAAGTATGGGCTGATGAGCAAGAGTGAGTTTTCCTGCCCAGACTTGGGCCTCCCGGGTGGACACAGGACCACAGGGCCCAGCTGTGCCTGACAAGCTCTACCCTATACAAACGTCATTAACTTTAGAGGTCTGTGTTGTATGTAGACAGGGGCAACGGTCTGGGGACGTGCTGTGACAAGGAGTAGACCTCGTCCTCTGGGACAAGGGGGCTGCAGCAGAGCCACAAGGCTGTTTGCCAGATGGGCTTCTGAGAACAGGTTGTAAAGGAGGAGAGAAATGTGATAGGAAGCTGATCAATCACCAGAGAAATCATGATGAAGGAAGAACCATAATCACACAAACATGTCAATAAACTTAGTGATCCAGGATGTGTCTTAAGCCAGGGCCACCAGCACAGCCACCATGGGGAGAGTGGGATGTAGCACAATCCCAACGTGGCACTGGCCCAAGGCACATCCTGGACCAGCCAGTAGTGCTCATCTCTCTGTACAGCCATCCTCTGTTCAGGAAAGATGTGACCTTCTGCTCCAGGACCTAATGTGACCACGGCTGCCCTCTAAGGAGCTGCTGAGGGCCGTCTAGGGCCACCAGTACTCACCCCCACGTGAGCCTTGTTCCTTTGTTCCCAGTCCCGGCTAAGGAAATCACCAGCCTGAAATCTCTTGTGGCCTTGTTGTTTCTGGTACTCACCTCACTCCCGCTCACATGCCCTGAGTGACTCTCCAAGTGACTATCTCCACTTCCCTTTTACTCCCAAGGCTTCCCAACAAGACATTAGTGTCCCCCCTGCCTATAGATGAAGGACAGAACCCCTTGAAAACCCCTTGCAAAAAAATTCCTTTTCCATCTCTGGGATTTGTGATTTTTTTTCAAGTGATAAAAGAAAACACTTGAGAACCTCGAGCAAGTTTCAGGCCATTTGGGTTGATATCCAGCAACAGAGGTAGCACGTCCAGTTTGGTGTCTGCAAGTCCCAACACTGTGTTCTCCCAAGTGTTTGGCACCCACAAGTCTACTAATGGCACAGAGAATCACAACCACTTCAAACCTGCATCGCCAAGTCTGTGAAGCGCAGCCTCTATGCAACCTACTGCCCGGTCCTCCCGTGCACTCAACAAGTTTTATATTCCAACAAGCAATGACTTGTATGTTTGTTTTCAATGCCAAGTCGAAAGAAAGTTCAACTAAAATACTCCATCTCGATAGGACATTGCTGTTTGTAGTCTCCCTTTATATAAGGTTTTACTGGGATGCCTTTTGTGATAGGACTCCACCTGAGAAGGGGGGGAGTCCTTATTGGGAACCTGTGCACCCCATAGTGTCTCTGCACGTCCAGTCATGCTGGAACCTTCTTCTCACACTCGTCTTTCTTCACAGCCTCCTCACCACTCCCCGTGGTCTCCAATCCCCTCTCCTTTTAAGAGCCATACCAGCAGAGGATTCACGGAAACACCACAGGCAAAGACTCGGTCCAGGAGATTGGGGAATCCTTGAACCCACCTCAGTTCTTTATCAGACACAATGCAAGCCTGGTGTGGCTTCACTCCACACATGAGGGATGATGGCCCAGCACAGACACTTGCTTCTCCTCTTTTTAAAACAATAATTTGTTTAACTTTATTTTATGTAGATTGGTGTGAAGGTATCAGATCCCCAGAAACTGGAGTTACAGATAGTTGTTAGCTGTCATGTGGGTGCTGGGAATTGAACCTGGGTCCTCTGGAAGAACAGCCATTGCTCTTAACCGCTGAGCCATCTCTCCAGCCCCCACTTGCTTTTCTTCTAATATCTTTGTCTGATTGTAGCATCATACTGAAACTGGACTCAGACTAGGATGGGAAGAACACACACACACACACACTAGTCCCTGAAGTTTATGTGAAACTCAGATGTAATCCCTCAGCAAAACCATCCATGTCTGCTGTTTTCTTTACCGGAGTTTTTCTAATACAAATTCAATTACCTTAATAGTTACAGTGTTAATTGGTTGTTTACAGGTTTTCTTGTTTGTTTGGTGTGTGTGTGTGTGTGTGTGTGTGTGTGTGTGTGTGTGTGTGTGATATGCCTGGTATGTACAGGCATGCACATCCATGCACACAAACAGTGCAGAGGAGGATTTTGGGTGTCCTAGTCAATCTCTCTCCACTTATTCCCTCAAGAAAGGCTCTCTCATTGAAACTGGAACCACGCTAGCAGCTGCCCTTCTCCCTCTGCTCCCACAGCACTGGGGCTACAGGCATGCCTATGCGCACCTGACTTTTTGCATGGGTTCTGGGGGTTTGAATACAGGTTCTCCTGCTTGTTTAACAAGCACTTTGAGCCAGTGTGATATCTCCCTAGCCCTGAGTTTGGGGAAGTTTTTACCGCTGATAGTTTCTGACTTTTTGGACAGCTGTCCATGTCATCTAAGTTACAGACTTGATTGGCATGAAATGCCCTAGGAGTACTTAGAGTTGTGACACCTCTTTCACCAGTTACCCTGGCCATTTGTATCCCCCCTCCCCAACCAACCTGACTCCAGGTTAATTTTTGAGAATGTTTCTAAAGGGAGCTGTTCGCGGCTGAGGCAATGCTCGTAGGGCCAAATTCATGCATTGGGGGAAGAAGCTTAGCATCCTCCCAAGGATTTCCACCCACCATCCTTTGTCTTGAGTTGTGGCCTTACACCAAAGGTGCAGCTCCCCCACGTGAACATGTATAGACACCTCAAATCAAACCCCAAGGCTTCCTTTGTTCGAGGAAGGCATAGCTTTGGAAGTAGGTCCTGTACTCTCGTTACCTGCTGCTGGTAGTTAAATCTGTCTCCACTCTTTATTTCTTGGCAGTGCTGGCTCTGGCTCTGGGCTCCCTCACCAGGCTGTGAAACACTGAGCTCGTTACCTAGCCGCTTCCAACTTCATTCATGAGCGCTGGTTTTGATCCTCCCGCTTTCCTGCCTCGTTTTCATCCCCCGCTGTCCTGGATAACTTTAACTGTCCATTGAAGTTAATGAACGCATCCTGGAGTCATTTGAGAAGGCAGTCTCAGCTGAGGGACTCACCAGGTCAGACTGGTCTGTCAGCATGTCATAAGGGTTTATCTTGACTGTTAACTGATGTAGGGACCAGCCCCCTGCGGGCAGTGACATTACCTGGATGAGTGGTCCTGGGCTATGAGTCTGCTAGGGAACCAAGAAGCTGCATCCGCCACAGTTTCTGCCCTGACTTCCCTCAACGATGAACTGTAGCCCGAGCACTGAAATAAACCCCTTCTGCCCGTAAGTTGCTTCTGGTCAGTGTCTTATCACAGTAAGTAACACGTACTTTTTAAAGATAAGAGCTAAGGTCACAGATCTGAGACCTTTGCCAGTGTAGGTTTACGTTGACATGATTTTCCCTCAATCCTTCCTTCCCCACTGCTTATTAAATATACATTCAGTTCTTGACATCCAAAGTGACTCCTTGACTTCTTGAACCCATTGGAAGTGGAGATTTTCCTTTAGCATTTGGAGATTATCCAGACTGCCCAACATTGTTTGTACAATTTTTACTTTTGAGACTTACTGAGCCTTGTTCTATAGTGCAGAACATGGGTTATCATTGTAAGAGTCTCAACACTTGATAAGATAAAAATACCTGTTGTGTATAGTTGAACGGACAGAACATTCTAGAAATCCAGCTAGGTAAAGCCTCTTGACAATGGTGCCCGAGGGTTCTGGCTCCTGGCTGAGGTGGCACCTTCTCGTTAGGAGGTGCTTTTCTTCATAATACGAGTTTGCTTTTTTTTTTTTTTTTTTTTTTTTTTTTTTTTGTGTTTTTTTTTTTTTTGTTTCTTTTTTTTTTTTTTTTTTGTTTTTGTTTTTTTTTTTTTTTTTTTTTTTTTTTTGCCTGGAACTTGTGTATTTTGAAACCCTGTTATTTTGCTGTTTAGGTTATTTAGAATTGATATGAGCCCCGACTTAATGAACTCCTTTGTTTTTTTGTGGCGTCGCCCTCCCTGTCTCTGGAAACACTCTGCTGTGAAATTGCCCTGCTATGGTTTCATTAATTTTGATTAGTGTAACATAGTATACGATTTATGTATTAATGATTGAATTTTAACCCTTTCATATCTTCTCCTGTAAAATATGTTTATAGGCACGTAGGTTGGCAGGGTTGTTTAAACTAAGCTACTGCATTTACTATAATTATTCAAGTGGTCAGATTTAATTATATAGTCTTGTTTCCTATTTTTCCTATCGATTAACCCCTTCCTCTTTTCCACCTATTTTGGGTTCCTGTATTAGTTACTTTTCTTATTGGCTATGATCAAATTCCTGAGAAGAGGCAACTTGAGAGGGGTTTGTTCCAGCCTACAGTTCAAGAGGATGCAATCCACATCGGGAAGGAAGGGCAGCAGGCAACTCGTGGCGGCAGGAGCAAGCGGCGAGGGCTCCTTGTTTCATCACATTTCCGTAGATCAGGAAACAGAGAGCGGGCAGGAAGTGGGGCCAGAATATAAAACCTCGAAGTCCACCCACAGTGACCTATTTCCTCTAGCAAGGTTCCCCCTCCCAAGGTTCCTACAGCCTTCTATAACAGTGCTCCCAGCCGGAGTTCTAGTGAAGCACCCCAGCCTGTCAGGGACGTTCAGATTCAAGCCACAACAGCTTTCTCTGCACCGGGCTTTTGTGCTTTTCTCGCTAAGCACCTGATTGCTCTCCACGCTGCAGGTCCTACAATATGTTGCATTCGTTTCTGTAATGAGTAAATTATATGCTACAGGGATTTCTGTAATAAAGTGGAAGCGTTTTACATGTCCTTGTGTGGCACCACTCATAGAGCTGGCCCATTTCATACAGGTTTGATCCCTGGGGTCCTTCCAGGAGGATCTAGAACCTATGCTATGCCTAGGCCTGGTAAGAAATGTTATTTCAGGCTTTGCATTTATGGAAAGCTTTTAGGTTGTCTCTTTTCTTAATTTCTGCTTCGCATAAGTTTAGATTCACAGGAAGTTGTAAAGACTCCTTAGCACTTTGGGAGATGACAGTCAGTAAGAGCATTCGCTACGGGAGTGTAAGGACCTGAGTTCTAATCCTCAAGTCAGTTCTCCAACACCCACAGCAAAAGCTAGGCATGACCATATGTGCCTATAAGGCCAGTGCTGGGACAGCCACGGGAGGATCACTGGTGTCATGGACACCAGGGAATACGGCAAAGCGTAATAAAGCAGTCTGCCTGGCATCCCTCTCGCCTAGAGTGTGCGCAGCACACACCACAGAAAGCCACCGCACAGGCCAAAATTTCTAAAGTGCACAGAGGCCCTACTGATGCCTCACCACATCCCCCTCAACACAGGAAATCGGCACAAGTGCAGCTCTCGGTGTGCACTCTGCTTCCCCGGGCCCTGTGCTGAGTCCTCTGGGCTTTACTTGTGTGTGTATATTCTCGTAGCCACCACCAGGATCAAGAACTCAGACCGTGCCTCGGTTTCCTTATGCCCCACAGCTGCTAATCTATTCTCCACATTTGCAATGTTCTGTAAGTGAGTGTGGCAACCTGCACCCCAAAACTACTATCCTCTGACCCAGCCAGGCTGCCTCTATATCACAAGCTCCAGCAGTCCCTGTCAGCAGTGTCCATGGTGTAGACAGATAAGGTTGTTTAACTACTGTCCTGCAGAGGGGTATTTGGATTTGGGGAGGGTGTCTCTTATGTAATTTTTTTTTTTACTTTGCTGTATTTAAACCCAAGGCCCTGTGCATGCTGGGCAAGTGATTTAATGCTGAGTTATAGCTCTAAGCCTGTTTGTTATTTTAGTTTTTGGATACTATGAATAAAGCTACCATGAATGGTGGGGTCCAGGGTTTCAGTGAACACAAATTTCCCATATCTCTGGGATGAAGGCCTAAGAAACCAGCGATACGTTAAGTGGATCTTTAGTTTCTGAAAACCTATACATGTCCTTTCCAGGGCTGCGGTTCTGGTTTCTATTCCCACCAGGGATCCACGAGTCCTTGTTTTTATTAAAACTGTTCTGATATGTGTATAGTGACATTTTATTGTGGTTAAAATTTGTGTTTCCTTGACAACTAATGATGTTGAACATATTTCTGGACGTCTAGACCCATGGGCATCTACAAAGTGTCTCTCAAGTGATGTCCTCATGGGTTGTCTCCTGGCAGGCCCAGTAGTCCCTTGCGTATCCTAGACATAGCCGCTTTGTTAGGGATCTGGCTTATGAGTATCATCTGCCAGTGTCTAGCCTCTCTCCTCAGTCCCTTGATAAGCTCTTGCGATAGAACTCCCTTTTTGTTCTGGTGAGATCCAATTGACTAATTTGCCCTCTTCTAGGTCAGCGTCTGGTGTCAAACCTAAGAACTCTGCACTCAATCCTGGATCCAAAGAGCTCCTCTTCTGTGTAATCATACGTTTTATATTTCGGTTCGTAATCCACTGGAGTTTGTGTTTTGAGAAAGGCAAAACTTAGATCAGAACTTGTCTTTTAGTCTTGGTCCTCTGACTGATCTAGCACCATTTGTAAAAAGGGCCCCTTTGTACTTTTCATTGTGGAGGTGTAAACGTCCTTCTGAACTCTCTGCTCTTCCTTCTTAATCTGGGCGTCTCTCCTGGCCAACACCCTCTGTCAGCATGGCCATATCAGCAGCATCACCCATGGCCAAATCCACCACAAGGCCAGCACCACTGTGTGGTCAGCACTGTCATGATCACCCTTGGCATCTGACCAGATGGCTCTTCCACTTTACACTTCTTTATCAAAACCACCCCAGATATTCGAAGTTCTCCCTCTGCTAATTTTAGAATGGGCCTATCTATTTCTAACAGAAACCTTGCTAGGATCTTGATAGTGATTATACTAAACCTGTCAACCAGTTTGGATAGAATCAACACGTTTACTAGCCCACGAGTACACTGCATCTCCCTATTGTTTGGGATTCGTTAGTCTTTCACCTGCACTAAAAAATGTTGGTTTGTTTGATTGATTGGTTGTTTACGACAGGTTCCCCCTAAAGCTGTCCTGGATTTCACTATGTAGACCAGGCTGGCCTTGAACTCAGAAAAATCTGCCCACCTTTGCCTCCACCTCATGAGTACTGAGATTAAGGGCATGAGCCACCACACCTGGCCTGCATTTTAAATTTTAACACAGACACACACATTGCCATTGTTTATACCTTTAATTTCATTTGCCTCATTGTAAATAATACTGTTTACTCAATTTAGATAGATGCAGAGATTGCTAGAACATGGAAATGTGGTTGGGTTTTGCATTCCGACCTTACTGCATCACTATTAGCTCTAGGAGTTTGCTGTAGAAGCCTCAGAATCTTCTACATAACTAGGTTATATCAAATAAGGGCATTTCCATTGCCCCTTCCACGTCTTCCATGTCTTTTTCTTTCTTCCAAAGATGGAAGTTTTTTTGAGCATAGATTTTTCTGTTCACTTCTTTCCTTAGGGGTCTTTAAGGATACTGTTCTTTGGTCTTCGCGTGTGCACACTCGCAGGAATTGTCATTTTGCAGAAAGCCACAACTAGTCAAAATGCAGAGAACAACCCGTCTGACACATCTACAACATGACCCTACACCAAACGCCCAGGGAGCGTCAAGGAAGAGGAGGTGGAATATCTGTAAGAACCAGAGGATCCGGAGGTCTGCTGTGAGATGGAGCCTTTAAATGTGACAGGGAAACCACACCCACAAAATCTCAACAATGTGGCTACGCAAACAAGACCTGAACAATGGCACCAGCTGACAACCTGGTTTATATGGGTGAAACATCAGAGAGCCCTACCCTTAGATGAAAAGCTACAAGCAACCTTCAGTGACTGAGAGAGGGAGAGTCGGGCTTCCCCAGAGATGAACCCCCTGAGTGGTTATCCAGTCCCAAGTGGTCACCCTAAAAATACAAATACAAGCAGTCAGTGCTAGCCAGACTCAACTCGCTGCATCTATATGTTTGCTTGCAGATGTATAATTAAATGAATAAGAGGCCATGGATTTAAAAGGGAAAGAGTGATGGGGGAGGTGTTGACGGGTGTAAATGATATAATTATATTATTATTAATTAGAGAAAGATTCTCCTTGCCCTAGTCCTCATCTTGGAAAAG
The DNA here is from genome assembly GCF_014885135.2 of Alexandromys fortis. Lineage (NCBI taxonomy): Eukaryota > Metazoa > Chordata > Mammalia > Rodentia > Cricetidae > Alexandromys > Alexandromys fortis. The sequence continues at coordinate 3,221,794 of NW_026068035.1, forward strand.
TGTCTCTTTTTCCCTTTTAAATATGATGGCCACTGAGGGTTATGTGGATGACCAGTATTGGGTTAAGAAGAAACATCCCACTCTTTCCACTTCCTCCGGTGTTTTTATCACGCCTGTGTGTTCAGTTTTGACATTCTTTTGTCTATGAGATGACACAAGTGTACTTTTTCCCTCCAGTCTACTGACAGGCTGGATCACATTCAACTTTATTTTTAAAAATTTTAATTATATTTTTTTATTCATTTATTTGTGGATGCGTGGGTGCCACAGCATGCATATAGAGGTCAGAGGTCAGCTTTTAGGAGTTGGATCTCCCTCCTATCACATGTATCCTGGGGGTAGAATTCAAATCCTCAGGGTTGTGCAGCAAGCGCCTTTACCCACGGAGACAGCGTAACACCCTAAACTTTATTTTTGAGAGATGATATTTTAGACCCTTGGTGAGTCCTATAAAGATGCTGAGAAGGGGACACGAGAATGACGCTCAGTGCGGGCTCAGATTTCCACTGCCCTGCGAAGTCCGCCATCATTCTGACCTTTGTTCTTTTGCGCACGCCACTTGCTCCGGCTGCTGTTAATTTTTTCTCCCTTTTTCACTGGTTTTCAACAAACCGATTACATAATTTGGTCTACTTTCCCTCTTCTCTCTGGCATTTAAGGTTTTCATGGATCTGTGGACTGGCGCTTTTCGTAAAATGTGGAAATTTCCCAGTAGCTGTGCGTTCAGGTTCTTCAGCCATGACCACAGCGAGTGTGATCACATATATTATCAGACCTTTCCGTTTCTCAGTTCCATCCTTTCCAGTGTTATGTCTTCAACTTCACTCAGTTTTTTCTTTGCAGTACTTAAGTTGCTGTTAAGCCTACCTACTGTCCTTCCCGATGCCAACACCCTACTTTCAAAGGCATTTGTGTTGTTAATACTAACCTCTTGAACCTGTAGGCAATAGCTCCAGGGACAGTTCACCGCCTTTACCGGCCGAGTTATTCTCCCTCTCTTCTCCGGTTCTTTGCTTGCCCAGCCAATTCAGGCATCGTGGCCTGTGCTCACCCACACATCTCAATGCCTATTCGTTTCTGACTGGGTGCCAGGCTTGTGGATCTCACCACCCTGGGTCCAGGATGTGTCTTGTGTGCTCATAAATTCACCGGAGCTTTGTTCAGTGTGCAGCCGGGTCACTCCAGAGCGCCTGATTCGCTGGGGTCTTCCTGGCTTTAAAACTTTCCTAGTTTGACACAAAGCCCTCCTGAGGACATTGCTGGATGTCCTTTGGATTCTCCCACTCTGGGTGAAATGAGACATCGCCCTAACCCAGTGCGAAGCCCCAGGTGTTTTGAGGTGGTTCCTTCCCGGGACTAAAGGCCCTCCCTCCCGCGGGAACAGTCCGAACAAGCTTCAGCTGTGCAGATCTCTCTTCCTCTCTGCCCAGCTCTCTCCCCTGCAGCCATCTGCCCGAAGACATCTAGCTTTATCTCACCTTACAGATCTAGGCCTTCCAGCCTCACCAGGGCCTGGGGCCCTCTCCAAGCCAAAAAAAACGGAGGCCTCACCTTGCTCGTTTGCCTTCCCTCCCTCGGGGCTGCCTGTCCTTCATTGCCTGAGACCTAATGCCCAACACATGTTTCATTTATTTTCTCCACTCTCGAGTTGTTTTGGTGGGAGAGTCAATCTGGTCCTTGTTAGTTCATCTTGGCTGAAAGCAGAAATTCTGATGTTTGATATTTCAAAGCTTCCCTGGTAGGCCAGATTCCAGTCAGTGCACCAGTCAGTCTTCCTTCCCCTGCATTTTATGTCGTGCAACAATGATGCTATTCAGGCAAAACCGTGCGTCTAGCCAAGAGAGTGGCTCGAGATCCCTGGATATGCCTTGGGGCCTCGTATAGTTTCAGTCGGAAGGGAGAGCATCAAACGGGCTGAAAAACAGTTCGGGCTGCCAAATATGCTCTTTACCTGGAGGAAAAACAAAGGAACCCTGGGCAGGAGCCAAGAGGTTTTCACAGTTTTCACAAAGCAGAAGCGAAGCAAAAGTGTCTCTGTTCGTGGGGTGTGGGCGTCCTCCTACACGGCTCAGGTGGCCTGTGGTCACGTGCAGGCAGTGTGCCTGGGGCTCTTCACCCTCCTCTCCGTGGCTCAGGCTGTCCGCAGGTTGCCGAAGGCCTGCACGCTCCAGCTACCGCCATCCAAGTCCAGCTGCTTCAGGGGCTGGTACTCGGGACCCATCAGAGCTGTGACCCGGCACGGCCAGGGTGCAGGTCTGGAGACCACCCAGCAAGTCATCTTTCTCCTCAGTTTTATAACCCCAATTGAAGATGCCTGGATTCTGCGGACGTTTCTCCGCTGTGCGTTTCCACATACTGTAACAGGAAGCCTTATTAATGGCGACTCCCTTCACTCAGAATCCCTGGACAGTAATGATGGTTTGGCTGGGTTCAGCTTACCTTTTGGCTTCCTCTTGAGAAAGGGGTTTGCCAAGCAATTTAATCACTTAAAACAAGAATGCCAGAAGTACTCTTAGGGGAACAGGGTTAAAGACTTTAGGAACACTCATTGTCTGCATGCAAATAAGGCTGCTAATTATGAGATTTTCCCCCCATTCACTGGAGTAGACCCAGCAGGACCTCGGCTTGAAAATATGCTATTAGCAATTAGTTCCCATAATGACACGTACTTGAAAGAAATAAACAAAATTTTTAAATGCTACCTAATCCAGACTTTTCCCTAATTAAGACTCCACTTAATCTGGGTTACAACAGTTCATTCATCGAGTTCAAATTCTGTTTTCAAAGAGCTATTCAAAGGGGCCCCATCCTCTAAGATCCCGGTGAGGACAGCTAAGCCAGGTGACCTCCGATCTGCAGATGACCTGACACACGGCGCACAACATACTAGGATTTGCTTGTGCATACTATAGGTCCAGCAGATTGCTCTAATATTCATGGTGGAAGGAACAGGCCCTCGCATCTTTTCATCTGCCCGGCACTCACGCCTTTGTCTCCCCACCACCCGTCCCCTCACTCATTTGTCCTTGCATCCATCCATCCATCCATCCATCCATCCATCCATCCACTCTTTATCCATTACACACCCATCTGCCAATCTACCAGTCCACTGGTCTATCCAACCCCTCGCTCTCGCTTTAGCCTTCCACCCGCATGTCCTTATATCCCCTGCTCTTTATTCATTGTTTGTCCACCTCTACCCTCATCTTCCCACCAGTTCACCCATACTTCATCGGCCTGCCACTCTCTCACCTCCCATCCTTTATCTGTCCACCAATCACCATCCCTCCACCCACCCTCCCATCCTATCATCCCTCCACCCACCCACCCCATTTCTAGCCATCTATATTATCCTCCTATCCACTAGCCCACCAGCCCACCCATCCTTCCTTCCATTACTCTGCTCCCATACGTTTGCCCCTTACGACTCATCATGAGAGTAAACATTGAGATTCAGTCAACACTTAACACAAAATTTTGATATGACCTAGAGAAAACAGGACCCCGGAGGCACTGTGCTGGTTCAACACTGCTCCTCTCTACTTGAGTATGGATCAGGGTTTTCTATGCGTTGGTTCTAGTTTCTTGGAAGACCTGATTCCCTCTAGGTGTGGTTAGGCATAAGTGACAGGACAGTTGTATGTCTGGGCTGCACATCCAGGTCGCAAAAGTCCCCTTGCTTCCCTCAGCTGTATTTATTTCATCAGGCACAGGGCACACCCCTAACATCTTGGCTATTCGTGATGGATGGCTTGGGATTCCCCTTGGAGACAGATTTCCTACTCTGTGGAGCCAGAGCAGGGCCTGGGATCCCACCAATTTGGTTGCCTCTGCCTGGAGCTTCTTTGGGGTCAGACCAGGATAACAGAGCCCTAGCAAGAGAGGTCTGTCACTCTGGGAAAACTGGCTAATGTGAACACAGGCTACCAGGGCTAGCACAGGGGTGGGGTGGGGGAGAGGGCTGAGAAAGGAAGGGACAGAATGAATCAAGGCACATATTCAGCGCTCCAGATATTTGTGGATGCGCTGCCGGGTAGGGAACCTTAAGCTCTGTCCTATCAAAGGTATGTTATCACATTTGATACCTACAATAACTAAGAAGAAACCTGTTGTGCGGTTAGAAGTTCTAACTTACAAGGCCAGGACAGAGTGAAGAATCAGAAGCCAGACATGGTGGCATCTGCCTATAATCCCAGCCCTTGGAAAGCACGGGTGGGAAGATTACTGAAGGTTCAACATCTACCTAGTTTACATAGTGAGTTCTAGGCCAATCACAACTACATGGTGAGATTCGGTCTCAAAAAACAAAAGAAGGGAAAAGAAACTAAATAAATCTGGAGTTGATGAGCCTGATGTAGGGAGGTATGGGGTGTTTGAGTAAAGAATCTTTGGACTTTGTTTTGACTACATCTGCAGCTCCTTACCTTACTGAGGACACATTGCTTCCCTGGGGGCTGGGGTTAAAGAGCAGGATGTCGAGACTCAGAGATGCTGTGTTTTTCACCCTACTCTGAGCTTCCGAGAAGGCAGCAAAGCCTGGGCTGCCAATAGCTGCCTTCCTGTGGATTACCCAGCTCCACTGTCAGAGCCAAATGCATTCCCTTCTAGCTGCCACATACCAATGCTGCACCAGGACAATGCCAGCTCTAGGCCCTGGCCATGTCCATGTTCCTTCAACTTGCTGGGTTTCCCAATGGGTAGGCTCAGTCAGTGTGGGGAAAGGTCTCTCAATGGACTCCCACATGCAGAGTTTGGCTGAGCTCTGCCAACCCTGCCCAGGGAAAAGGTCAACAAGGATGAGAGTTGGGGTAGAGGGACTCCCCAGACATGGGAGGGTATGAGGAATGACCATGGCTCCTTGCCGGTTGACTGCTCCCAATGACCCCACACAGATGGCTGTGGGAACAAGATGACAGTCCCTCCCTGGCTCTGGCTAGTCTCTGGCTCCAGCTCACGCCAGACTGTGGCATGTCATAGGCCATTCCCTGCCTCTTCCTTTTTCTCCTAGCTGTGACCCAAATTGCACCGCTCTCTACCTTTGAGAAAAGATTGTGTTTCCATCTTTCCAAGGTTCAGTCTCAGTACCAACAGGAAAATCTGCCTCCAGCAATGTCAACTGAGTGGTCTCCCACAGGAAGCACCTCACAATCATCCTTGCGAGACAAAGAGGAGCCATTGGACTTTTGTGGAACTGAAGTGCACAGGGCGAGTGTGTGGAACAAGCCCGAAGGGCAAGCGCCATGTCTGTTGTAAATGTCCTGGTTGATGTCAAGATCTCCATGCACAAGAAAGATGAGCATTTGCAGTTAACTCAGGAGAAGTACATGGAGCTCCAGCTGGGCCTTGGGACCACCCTGGGTCCTTCTGGGCATCCTCCTCCCACTGAGCCAGCCAGGGGGCCCTGGTAGTTCTGCTATACCTCACAGATGTGGAAAGAACTTAGCTAACCTTGTAAAACCAAGTGCAAAGAAGGATCTCTCCTTTTTCTTCGGGGTTGTGTTCAGAGATGCCAAGATGTCAACACACCAGCACATGCCAGAGGTCAAAGTTGACTAACGTATTTGAGGAAAAAACTCCCAGCACACGATCATAAAGCCAGATCATCTGTTCCCTGTTCGTGTGTTAACCAAAACTTTCTGGCTTATCTTTTGCTGGGATCGTGATGAGCAGCAGGGCAAGCCCCTCCCCGTGAGTGGAGAGAAGACCGAGAGCAGCCCTGAGCACAAAGCTAATTAGACGAAGCCCAGGCAGAGCCTCCGGCTTCAGAGTGGGTGCGGATGAGACAGGACATGTTGACTTGAGACAACACTAACAGGCTGTGGCAAGGGGGCCTCTAGGGTCCAGCTGGAGACTGGGGCAGTCCTTCTGAGTGCCCGGTAGGATGACCTAGTCATAGATGACAGTTCTTAGCCTGTGTTCTCACAGGAACCCTTGTGTTTGAGCAAAGAATGGTTCTTAGTGAGTCCTTGATTTCAGAAGAGCCTAGCCCTATGAGGCTACAAGATCTGCCCATCTCTGCTTGGAAGTATACTCAAGAGTCTAGGCTAAGAACTTGTGTGTGTGTGTGTGTGTGTGTGTGTGTGTGTGTGTGTGTGTTAGGCTATGTAGCTGGGGAGATGGATCACTGGGTAAAATGCTTGCTGTGCATGGATGAGGACCTGGATGACATGCTCAGTACTTAAACACCTGAGTGCAGTGCTATGTCTGTGACCCCTGTTGAGACTGGCAGATGCAAGGCTTGCTGACCAGTCCGTGGACCCCACAAGGCAGTAAGTTCCAAGTTTGAGTGAAAAACTGTCTGGCACTCCCACTAGAGTCCATATGTCCATATGCAAATTAGTGTTTTTAGGGGACACTTGTCATTCAGGATGGTGATTATGGTTGGCCAGTGTCTATTTGGAGTTGCTAGGTGTCCATTGATCAGCCTGTATGACCGGGACCCTCTGGTTGGGCCCAGGAGGAACAGTTGCTGTCCTGAGGAGGCAGGAGACTGAGAGACACTCTAGAGAGATGCAGCTAGGGCTCTGCTCCAATTGGACCCGCACCAGACAGCCAGATCCTTGGCCACTCTAAGAGCACAAACCTTGAACATCAGGATCCTCACAGCCACTCTTCAGACCCCTGTTACTACAGAATAAGGAGGCAAACCTCCTTTCCTTCACCCCTGAATTCACCAGAAGTCAACATCTACTAGGGCTTTACCCCTCCAGGCTGCCCTTTCTCTCTTCCAAGGGGGCTGCTACTTCATGGCATCTTCCTGCACAGGGTCATGCATCACGTCCAGTGTGGTGGACATTGACGGCCTGTCTTTAAACCTCTGTGAGGCCACCATGTCGCACCCACCGTCTCACCTGTCTCTTCATTCTGCTGGTGTGCACTCCTCATCCCTCTTGCTTCACTGTCTTCTTGAGTCCCTCATGTGGGGATGTCACTCACATCTCTAGCTGCAGGGAGCCTGGAGGTTGGCAGTGTGTGCATCCTTCACTTTGTGTGGGATGGAAAATGCTCTCCCATTCTGAGAAGTAAAGTTTTCTCAGGTCCTTAGCAATTTGGTTGCAAGACTTCAGTATGTATAAAATATCTCACTGCTTTAACATTCAACTTCTTTTGTCTTTGGAATCACCCTAAAAGGAAAACCCAGTTCTGAGAGCATTAATGAAAGATAGATTTTTTAAAAGGAGATTTTCTGTTAAGGGAGAAACTTTTGGACCCAAACCCTGGTTCAACTCTGTTTAGATGCTTCTTCTTGGTAGGAGTCTCTACTCCAGGCAAACAGCCGGGTCATTGGCCCCTCTGCCCTCACCCTACCCTGTCCCACAAGACTCCTTTCTTATGCCCATACAATTTCTCTGAGGAAAGTCTGGATCTCTGGAGGAAGGCAGGAGCACCTCAGCTCAGAGACAAGAAAAGGAAGGTGGGGTCCACATCCTCAGCTGGGCACCAGCCACTGGGGCCTTCCCTGCTACTCTGGTTCTGATGAAGCTGAGGTGATCCTGTGTCATAGAGTTTGGGTGACGTCCTTCAGAACACCACAGAAGGTTCTAGCCAAGTTGATGGCCTTCCTTACTATACTGCTCAATCGTCAGATCCCATGTCCCTCTCTCTGCCTGTTTCTCACTCTGGCTACTTCCCAGTCTTTGAAGAGAATACTCTTGTTGGGAAGCCAATGACTATCACCTGAGCCCAGCCCTCATCAGTTGAAACACCTTCCCCTAGGACTGAGCTCTGTGTAATGCAAACACGCAAATACTGCACGTTTTTTCTGGGCATTAAGGGTCTAAATGAAAGCATGTCCTCTGACAGATGGGGGCGGGGGCGGGTAAGGAGGCTGTGCTGGCCGCCATGTGCCGCCGGGGCCCACAGGGCGCTGGCTAGGCTCGGCAGGCTCTTCAGTGGCGCACTCTAACCCAGCTCTGGCTCACCTCACGACATGCTTTGTTCATGAAACAAGGGTGTGTTGTTTCCCGTCTTTTATTCTTGGTGGGTGAGCAATATATTTTTTCTAAGTACTAAACTTGTGGTTTGCAAAGCAAACATTACCCTCGCTTGCTGCCAAGGCTTGTGCTGAGATGTGTTCTGTGCTGTCGACCTCCTGGGGCCAAATCCCACTCTAGTCTCAAATACAAGCCTAGAAAATTGGAGTCCTGAGAGTCCGGTGTTTACACTGAAAACATTGTTCTGTTTCCAGGATTTCCCTGAACCCAAGTGTGGTGACAACAGCTTAAGGATTGAAAAGAGAAAATGACGCTCCCCTCTCTGACGAGATTCATGCTGCCCCTTGGCTTCACTGCGGAGCTGGAGACAGTCACCGCCCACAGTCCCCAACACTCAGATGGTCAGTCATAAAGCCCCCTCCATAAAGAGGCCTTCCAAGTCCATTTCGGCTTCTGTGCTTCTCTGACACTAGAACATGCGCAGTGGTGGTGGAGCTGCAATGTACCAACGTCAAGTTGCTCAGCACCTCCTAAAACCACGTCTGGGGCTAGCCCATCCCAGCTCCTGGCATTAAAGCTGCAGAAGGTGAGAGCCAACAAGGGATTGGTCTCATGGTTGGGGGAATCTGCCAGAAGTTTCCTTCCACGACAGAGAGGGTGTGTGTCTAATTGACAGCACCTACTTTGCTGTAAAGAGAGCACTGCTTGTCCAGGATCCAGTCCCCATTAGCCTTCATGGCTAGATACTTGCCAGTTTGTGCATGGTCAGTATCTCCAGTATGTCCTGCCCATCCCATCTCACCCTGATCATCACCCTAACCTTAACACGGAAACTAACTGCTGACTATGGTTATTAACCAACTTCAGCCATTCTTCGACAGGAACACATCAAGCACAGGTCTGCGCCACATAAATATATACAATGATGTGTACTCATTTAAGACATTTGATGCCAAATTATTATTCTGGGTGTGTCTGTGAGGATGTCTGGGAGAGACTCCCATTTGAGCAGTGGACTGAGTGCAGCAGACAGCCCTTCCCAGAGCGGTGGCCCCAGCCAATCTGCTGAGATCCTCCTGCCTTCAGACCCCAACTGCATGCCGAGTGTGAACTTGTGTCCTGGCTCTCCTGGCTCTCCATGGCAACTGCGGGCCTCTGCGATCAAGTTGGAGAATCCTCGGGGGCTAGCAGCCGTGTGTGTGCAGAATGCAGAGTTGACTTCTCCTAGGTCTCTGTATAAGCGTTGAATGCAATTCCTCCAGCAATGTCTCCGCTGGCACGGTGGGAGAGTCACACATGGGACCTGTTGGCAGGCCACAGCTGAGCACACACCTAGCCACAGCAGCCGCTTAGACCTCAACCACACGGGCTCACTGGATATCTCCAAAGCACCCCAAGGCACCCAGTCAGCTTGTCGTTCTGGTCCTCAGCGAAAGAGCCTGCACTGGGCAGGAATGTGGCCATGTCCCTGCCTCGAAAGGCCTCCTCCTCCTTCCACCCTCTTTCTCTTAAGCAGTAGAGTGGTTGCTTCAGAGTTCAAATCGGTGAAGACAGAAGTACCAAGAATAATCCACATAGAGCTCCTGGCCTGCACATTCAGCGTTTCTCCGCTGTGCTCTTTAGTGGTGTTTCCCACGGCAGAAAAGCCATGCTGTGCGTCCTTAGTGCTGTGAGCTCCGTTGCTTATGGGATCTGAGCTTATTTTACCAATAGCGGTTCTGCTTGTCGAACTAGGAAGAAAGAGATTGAAAAGGACAGAGCCAAGTCTGAATCTCGCTGCCACTGGCTCCAATGCCCTGCTTTCTCAATGGATTGGGGAATGGTTCCTCCTACCCATTCCTCACTCGTGCCTCAGTACTGTAGTTAAGAAACAGCAGCTCGGTATTAGATCATGGGGGAGGATCCTCGGAGCACGCCACACGCGAATGGCTGCTGAACAAACTGCACACTGTGTCTAAGACACGCGGAACCCTGTGTGTTGATTTCCTGAGGGTGTGAGGGGTTGGGGGCATGGGGGCACGGGCAATGGAAGCAGAATAAAGGGAAGCGAGCAGACAGTCAGCTCCAGGGGACATGGGGACAAGGTAGGGCACTGGAGGGTTTACTCAGTCGCTGGTTTAGATGCTGTGACAGGAACGTAGCAGGACAGGGGAAAGGCTGACTGGATGACTGTCAACGGCTGTGCATGGACAAAGAGAATGGTGTGCAGGCCCGGGTGCCGGAGTGGAGGTGTTGTGGAATATTAGTTGGAGATGTGTTGCATTTGCTTATGCTGTGGAACATTTGTTTAGTGATGCAAAGATGTGTTGCATTCTTTTATGTTGCATTTAACTCTGGGAAGCTGTGTTACATTGCCTGTTTAAAAAAAAAAAAAAAAAACACCCAATTGGTCTAATAAAGAGCTAAGCGGCCAATAGCAAGGTGGGAGAAAGGCTAGGTGGGGTGGCAGGCAGAGAGAATGGATGGAAGAGCAAGAGAAGGAGAAGCAGAGGAGGACTGTGGGGGCTAGCCACCAGGCTACACAGCAAGCCATGGGATAAGAGGAAAGGTATACAGAAACAGAGAAAGACAAAAGCCCAGAGGCAAAAGACAGATGGGGATAAACAAGCCAAGCTAAGGCTGGGCATTCATAAGTAAGAATAACCCTTCATGTATTTATTTGGGAACTGGGCTGCAGACACCCCCAAAGAAATAAGAGCCCAAAGAAACAACCAACAACACAGAGGGCACTGAGGAATGCAGGAAGGGGTACAGCCTCCACAAGAGCCTTGCTTGGGTCAGGACCCTCAGTGTTGGCCTGATCACTCCTCTCCCCGGTAGCCATGGTGCTCACTGCTTCTGAGACTGAGCTCTGAGCAGCAAGGCCAGGCTGGGTCTCAGGACAGGGAACTGGACATGCCCTAAGGTGCATCCTGGGGACTTCGCAGCTCCAAAGCATACGGCTCCAGGACCACTTGGTTGGTGTTATGAAGGGGGAAATGCCACTCTGGCCCACCTCAGAGCCTGGTCTGGCCTGTGAGCCTCTGGAAGCTCTGCTCTCCAGACTCTGAGGTAAAGCCAGTCCTCTCTACCTCTGTCAAGCGCAATGTACTAAAGGCCTCCCCTTGTTTACTACAAGGCTGCAATGTTAATTTTACTTTACATTTTATTTACACTTTGACTATTGCTTGTCCCTTGAATTCTGACTTCTCCCAATATGTCCTAGGAGTATCCCATCCTGTAAATCTGGCAAATATATTCTTTTAAACTCAGTTCTGACTCCGTTGTGGCTTCCTGGGCTTCTGAGCTTACATAGCGCTGGGACAGGGAAAGAATGATGGGCTATAACCTTGTCCTAGCCCCAGGCAAACACACTGAGGAGGAGGAAGGATGATTAGAGGTTGCAGCACATCCTGTGGCAGCCATCATGGTGATCGGGCATGCCTTCAATAGCAAGGATTTCTTCCTACACCCAGGAAGCTGGAGTGCCAGAGCTAGATCCGTGGGGCTGGTTCCACAGAAGATGAAAGTTCCTGCATGTTCTTGTTTCAGCTTCCATGAACTTTGGCTTGGAGTCTCCCCTTGAGCCTGGCCTATCTGACCCCAGCCTATCTCTGTCCATAACCTCCACTGTCTATCGGGATGTTGGTTGCACGGGATGAGCTGCAGCGGTCTGGCCTCATCCCACCAGAGTAGATCCTGTCCCTCATCTGAGCAATGCCCTCCAGCCCAGGCCACTCTCTGATGCAAAGGCCAAGCCAGGGTATCAGAACATCACTACTTGTGTTTTGGGTTGCAAAGGCCAGCTGTCCTACTGATACACCAGTGACAGGTGGTTGGAAGCCCGGAGCTGCCCTGCCCCCACCTTCCAACTGACTCTGTCTGGACCACCATCCTATGCTCCTTCTTCATCATGGACAATATGCGTGCAACAGCCTCCAGCCACTGATGGTCTGCAGCCTCAAAGCCTCGGTTGCTCCTTCCTGCCCACCTATTTCTTCCCTCACCTTCTTGATCTCAAGACTGAAAATACGTGCAGTCTTTTTGATGACTTGGAGGTTTCACCCACAGTAATGCAGAGGGAACTGAATTCAATTTTGTTTTAATCCCTTGTTTTCTCTCTGTGTTTCCTCTCTCTCTTGCTCACTCACTCTCTGTATGTGTGTGTGTGTGTTTGCATGATGTATTTGTAGGTATGACTATGTGTAAGTGTGGGTGTGTGTGCATGTCACGCTGCAGGAAAACCTCAGTATTGCCCCTCCTCTTCTACTTGTTAAAATAGTGACTCTTGTTTGCCACCGTGCAAACCAGGCAAGCTGGCTCTCAAGCCTTGTCGGCTCCTCCCATTTCTGCCTAGTATCTCCCGGCAGAAACACCTAGATTACAGATGTTCCCTGTGTGCCTGACTTTACACGGGCTCTTATTATCCAAATTCTGCATCCCACATTTGTGTGACAAAGGGCTTTACCCACTGAGCCATTTCCTGCATCCAATTTATGTAGAAAATAATCAAATACAAATTTATCTGCAGCATGACCTCTATTAAAAGTAATCCTCATTGGACGTTCAGTTACTGGTTTGCCACATAAACATGGGAGCCTGAATTTCCTCCTCAGAATTGATTAGAAGCAGAAACAGCCAGGCGTGGCAGCATGCGCTTGCCTTCTCAGTGTTGGAAGGCAGAGATGGGCAGCTCTTTGGTCCACTGGTAGCCAGCCCAGCCGAATCAGCATGCTCTGGGAAGTGTAGAGACCCTGTCTCGTAAAGCAAAGTTGACACTAAGGGACAAGAACTGGGGTAGCCATCTCTCTTCCACACAAGCACTATACACACACAATCATCTGCATTCGCTCTATGGTGACTTCTTTACAGAAGAGCAGAGAAGGGACCTAGCAACCTTCCTCCCGCTGGCTGCTTCACTAATTTCCGTGCCTTTGTGTAGCACTCGTAGGTTTTTGCCCTGATCTGGATTAGAGAATTGACACATGCAGACCTTGGGACAGTGGTCCTATGGTCTCACCTGCTGCTGACCTGGCAGGGACAGAAGTGGTTTCAGACTTGCTGTTGGAGCTGGACAGCTCTCATGAGAGCCAGCCCTTACCCACAGGGTCACTCTCCCCTCTGCCCCCTGCCCCGACCCTATGACTTGGCAGGGCTATGACGTTCTTGTTTTAACTCTTCTAGTGTATTTGCCCAGCAAGGTGGGGCTCAACACACACAGATCCTGACCACCCACCTTTCCCATATGGGAGGTACATCCGCTTACAGGGCAGGTGGCCCCACCAGCCATCTCTGCTCAGGTGGAGAATGAAGCACCCGAATCCGTGGGCTCTGGGCTGGAGTAGCTATCAGGGAGTTTCCCTCTCTCTATTTGACAGGAGGTGTGGCTCTCCAGGGTGGCGGGCCCAGGGACAGAGGTGTCCAGGAGACTGTGGAGATCAGTCAGAGCATGCCAGGCACCAGCTGCCCTTGAGACTTTCACAGGTCTGCCAGAGAGAGCCACCGTGCTGAATTCCAGCCACACCCTGGAATGGAGAGATGCGGGAAACTGTAGATTTTGCCAAAGGCCATTGAGTCTTTTGTCTTAGGAACTGAAAATTAGGCAAACTGGTGCCAAACCTCACGCCTATGCTTGGCGGGGCTGAGTTTCAACGGATCACACCTAGGGAGACACCTTCCACCACAGAGGCCAGCGCCATCCCTGGGCGTGGCCCAGGTGATTCACATGAGACCACTTGTGACTCACAGCTGGCTGCCCCACCCAGTCCTGAGAAAGTCGGGCCTTCCAGGGCCAGCCTGGCCTGATCTAGACTCCCAGGAGGCCCAAAATCCAAGTGGATCAAACCGATTCAGGCCTTCTGTGTTAAAGATAGCGTGGCTAACGAAACAGCCAGCCCAGAATTGCCAAGCATTGAATGAGAAAGTGGGAGAACAAACCAGTAGGTTGGGTGTGTGGATGTGTGTCAGTAACAGCCTTGGAAAAGAAGGTAAGCAGTAGCCTGTCACACATGTCACCCGTTGTGACAAGCGGAGCCTGGATAACACTGGTGAGCTTGGTGTCTTGTGTGTGTGTCCTTTGCTCTGATCCTCACGGCAACGTCTCATCCCCACTGATTTTCACCATAAGGGTTAATGTCCCTGAGCTCTGCCCTAAACAAGGGGCGTATACCTGGAGCCATCTTACATTCCTCTCTCTCACTTCGGTATCCCTCTCTACGCAAAAGCTTTCTGGTCACCTGGAGGTCCTGGGAGCACCTGATCACCTCTGTGTGCTTGCTGCTCTTTCAGGGACAGCCAGATTCGGAGAGCAGGGGGCTAAGCCCCTCTCCACTGCACACAGGCCTTCCATACCGCTCCTTATCCACAGCAACACCCCTCCCAGGCCGCAGTGATGCTCCCCGGGGAGCCCAGGTGCTCCTCAGCACAGCGCCTTGGGAGCTACTGGACCTGTGGATGACATGACAACCTGTAAGGCACGGTCCATTGGCCATTCCGCCTGACGCTCCTGGCTGGTATTGAATTTCACTTTGACAGAAGCAAGGGCTCAGGGACCCATAGCCAGCATAAAATCACATCTCCTTGCCTAGTTAGTGCTGCTCTGGGTGTTTCTAGATGCCAGCTTTCCTGAGTCTCCAGATTGCATTAATGTCCTCATTCTAACTCAGAGCACAGCCAGCCTTTCTGCCTAGCGATGAAGATGGATCTTTGGGACAGAGCGTCTCCAATTGAAAGCAGATTACGGCCTCCTCTTCCTCAACAGCAGCTGATGTTTCTCATGTTCCCATACTGTTTGGCTTAAGAGACTTGGGAAGGTGCTGACCTAAGTTCAGAAGGGATGTGTGGCCACATTTAACTTTGTCCAGGCACTTTTTAAAAACAAGGTGATGGGACCAACCTCAGCAGGTCCCCATAAAAGGGCTAAATGTCTGAAAAAAGCCTACCTAGGCCGCCCGCCAGAAGTGCTTCTCCCATTGACAGCTAACTCAATCCTTTGTGGCTTTCCTTCAGACTACCTGGGGGTATTAAAATGATGTTTACGCCACACCTGGTTCATCTTACTAACTGCCAAGCCGAGGGTAGAAAGCACATTTCAGAGGCTGACTTGGTTCCATGCAAGCCTGCTGAATTCACGCCTGCTTTTGAGTCAGGCTGTGACTGCTGGGGGCGCATTTACATCAGGGCAGGCTTTGCAGCTTTGCGGCGGGAGCCTCACTCTGCCACCTCCGCTGGCTCATCCTCTTCCCCTCCTCCATTCTTTTGCTGCTTTTGCTGCCAAAAGAAAAAGAAATCAAACCAAGTTATGATGCTGTTTAGTTGCCAGCTTGGGAGAGGCCTTGTGGCTGGTGGGAGAGGCTCAAGTGGGGCCCAAGGCCAGGGCTATGGTGGGCCTCCTTAAGATTATAGGGCGTCAGTAGCTGCCATTCAAGAGTGTCTCCCAGGGAGACTCATCTCTTGTCTAAGGATTTGTAGAGGTCCTGCAGGCAGGATGAGGAAGTGGAGATTAGAAATTCCTGGTCTCTCCTACCACCCTAGGACTGTACTGCCCCTGATGGAGCCCCAGGGAGTCTGGTGGTTCGCCTACATTTTCACAAAGAGTTCCTGGGCAGAAAAGACTGAGAGTGGACATATCAGGAAACAATGATGGTCTGCATGGGTTGAAGTATGCACTGGACACAAGGCTCTGAGGCCACCTTCCCTCAAGAGTGGTACCACAGAGCTATGGGCAGAATTCCATCTATCCTGGGGCTGGCATGCCCTGTGCTCCCCGTCCCCAGCTAAGGAGACTTCTGGGCAGTCCGCAAGGGAAGTAAGAACAGAGAGCAGGCTGGATGAAATAAATATCTTCCCAAAAGAAACAGACGTGCCTTTAACTGTCTAAGAGTGTGGCGTTTCTCGGGCAAACGCATGCAGCTCAGGTCTAGTCCTGGTGTCCCCATCTTCTGGCTCCAGTGCTGTCCCAGTTCAGTTTCCAGATCTAACCCATCCCATCCCATTGTTCTCTGGGCACTAACACAAGGCAACAACTCTGACAAGGCTTGAAGCCTTAAGCACGAGTCCTCGAACCTATGGCCACAGGGAAGGTAGGTGTAATCTGTGAAGTGGATGGGGCCTCACGAGACTGTATTCCTTCCTTGGAGAAGACTTGGCTGTGAAAGAGCCCTACCTGCTCCTTGGACTCCTCTTGCCGTGTGGAAGTTCTGCCTCTCACATGGACCCCACCTGATAGCACCGCCACCAAGTCTTCCCAGGAACCCAAACTCACGCTATACTCAGATCCCCCAGAACAGAAAGTTAAACACACACTGTCATTTATAGAGCGTGCTTCCTTGGGTGTTTTTACTACAGCCATGTAAAATGAACAGGACTGCAAGAGAGATGAGAGACAGAGGTTTGTGCAGCCAAGGTCAGAGAGGATCCGGTTAACACGAAGGGTCACTTAGGTTGCTCTTTCTCTCCACCATGGCTAAGCCCGTCTCCGACAGCTGTCATTCAAGATCATCCTGTGGCCGCTGAGAGAGTAGCATGGCTTCTAGCCTATTCCATTAAGCATGTCATCCGTCCGTCACTGTTGTTGCCCACAGATACCTAGAGGCAGGTGATCTGTCTGGTCATTGCAGCTGTATTCAAATGATCCCACCTCCTTGGGAGCACACTTGACCCCACCCAACATTGACCCCATCTCTCAGTGACCTCACCACACCCTGACCATACCCTCCTGTGACCAACATCTCCTGCTCAGCTCAGCTTCAATCTCTCCTGGCAGCTGATCCGTTCTCTTAGACTCTCCCAGACACCCACGGCACGCTCTCATACGTGTAGGCAACTGACAAACACGGATTGGGGCAGGACGCAGCACCTGTTGTTAGGAGATGCTCAGAACATGTGGTCAGCTGTGCACCAGCCTGAAGCTTTGCAGCGAGGACTGGGCTGCGGTGGTAGGAGACTGAGCTGGGAGCAGGGCCAGCTGTCCTCCGCTGTGCCACAGTCCTTGGCTCACCAGGGCCCAGGAGCCCTGCGCTTTTGCCCATGGGACACATCAGGCTGTGTCTGTGACACTGGGTGGAGGAGATTAACAGAAAGCCTCCTGCTCCTGGGTGTGAGGCGCTGGGCGAGGGCTGATGGAGTTCCACAGAAGTTCCTAATTATCTGTGAAATTAAGGATCTATTTTAAGACGAGACTGGAGGAACGATTCTACCGAAGGGGTTGTGAGCGCCTCTCTCTCCTCCACAGCGAGGCTGGGAGAGGGAAGGGCCCAGAAGGGCCCACCCCATCACAATAGACTATTGCATCTGCCTTCGAGGTCAGTGACAGGCAGACAGTCCCCCAGCATCCCTAGCATCGTGCAGAGCAGCAGAAGTGGCACACGGCCGGTGCAGGGAGCTCATCTTGTTCTCTCACCTTGCCCAAACTTGTGAACACGGAGATAGCCCGCTCCTGCTCCCAGTTCCTGTGGCAAGTGGAAGTTATGCCCTCAGCTGAGTAGCTGCTTCTGGCATTTTTAGGCGTGGATAAGGTAAAAATCTGAGAGTGGCCTGCTCCATGAAAGTGCTTTTCTTCTCTGGTGACCAAACAGATAGAAGCATCATTGTCACCCCATATAAGGTTTAAGCCTGAAGGAGCAAGTGAGGAGACTGAGGCCTTGCCTGTGAGAGACGGCTGAATACTGCAGCAAGACATTGCAGCTTGGGAATTATTCGTCTTTGGCATCTTTACTCCTCACATCAGGGTTCCCAGCTGCTCCATGTTTGAGTGTCCAAGAGAGTAGGAAATATCATCATTTACTCAGATGTAGGAGTTAACGGTGATAACTTGGTGATGCCCCACTTGGCCCTAGAATGTGGTCATTGGGTGGCAGGAGTGTTCCTAGCTTGGGTTCACAGAATACGACAGCCAGGACTTACTATTGATCATTGCTCACCCAGAAACTGCTCCAGAATGATGAAGAGACTAGAAACCATGTCCCACCAGGAATAAGTGAGCCGAGGTTCTCCGACCTATAGAAGAAGCACTTGACTTAGGGAAGAGGCCCATGAATTTCTGAAGGCAAGAAAAGTTTGGGATCTAATCCTGCCTGAGAAGGCGGCAGGCAACTCTGCTCAGGCCACACAACAGCTGCACAGACCCACCATGCCCCATCTCCCAAAGGTATGTGCACAGCTTCCACTGGGCAACTTCAAGAACACCATACCTTAACTCACCATATAATCTCTCTCAGGTTAGGACAGTTTTGATTGATGGCAAGTGTCTCAGTGAAGGTTGCTGTGATAAAACACCATTTCCAAAGCAGCTTGTGGAGGAAAGGCTTCATTGGGCTTGCTCTGCCATATCCTAGTTCATCGCTGAAGGAGGTCAGGACAGGAACTCAATCAGGGCAGGAACCTGGAAGCAGGAGCTGCTGCAGAGGCCACGGAGGAGTGCTGCTTACTGGCTTGTTCTTCATGACTTGCCCAGCCCAGGGGTGGCCCCACCCACTGCTCCTTGTCTTCATTCTCTGCAAGGTGAGAACTCAGAGGCTCACACCAAGACTTTGAGAAGGGTCCCTCGGTCACGTGCATCCTGGCTAGTGTCCCTCAGGTTATCCTGATGTCTGTTGGAGCCTCACTGCTATGCCTGCACCCATGCCATCTGCCCTACATGGAGTCAGCCTCGCCAGCAGTGAGCATGGCCGTGCTGTGCCATTCCTTAGGAGGGCCCCTGATGTCCCACATAGCCCTCTCAGGTCTCCTTCCTGTTAGAGATGTTTACATTTTATATCACACACACATACATAAACACACATATACACACATACATACACACACATAATACACACACATACATACACACGCATACACACATACATATACACATATACACACACATACATACATACACACACATACACACACATACATACATACACACATACACACACATACATACACACACATACATACACACACCTACACACACACACACACAAAAGCAAATCCCTGGGTTTTATTTTAATCTATCTAAGAATGTTTGTGCAAAGCCAGCCCTTTCATTAAAAATATATGATTACTTCGGAAAAAAGTTTATAGCCAATCACCTTTATTTGCAAAATCCTTACACATGCAGACACAACTTTTCCTCAGCCTCGGGGAAACGCAGTCCTGTAGTGATGTCCCTCTGCCCTCACCTTGAGAATATTCTGGAAGCAGGTTTCCATGGCTCCCGTTTTCTTCTCTCTTCCCTCCTGCCATGTGTGGTGAGAGGGCACCCTCATGCTTGTGTTACAAAAACAGACGAGAGAAATGAGCAATGGCTGCTTCACTAGAGGTAGACACAGGAGGAATTTAGTTGGTTTCTGAGTTTGCAGGGGCTTAGTTCACGATGGGGACAGAAGGAAGGGAGATCTCAGATCTCACCGAGTCAACCCACTGGCTTCACCAACACTGTTAGCACATCATCGCATGTGGGCACGAGTTAAGCAAACACAAGGAGGAAGTTACTACCTCTTCCGGTCCTGATAGTAAGCTGGACTCTTCTGCTTACCTTTCCAGCCTGCTTAACTTTTTTTTAAGACCCTATGTGTGACATTGACAACGTGGCATCTAGGACTCCCAGGATGGCTGCATCAAGAGCTACAGAAGGGCAGCCGTGACATTAGAGCATCCCCCATGATGGTTATAATCTCCACCACTAGGGCTGGCCAAACCCTGGGTGTCTCCAGAACACAGCCATTGCATCAGTCTCCCCGGCCACCTTCCTCTTCTTTTCACCCGAGATAGTCCAAGCTTCTGCCACACACCCGCTTTGTGTCCCTCCTTCCTCTACGTGGTGGCTTTCCAATCTTTTTCTAATCAAGTCCAGCCCGACCAGCACATACTTGCAGGAGTGAAATAAAACTTGGTAAACAACACCCTCTGATGAGGGATTCCCGATGGAAATCGGCAGTCCTGTTATGACAGAAATAGATGGTTCTGTCCTGCTCCACCCCGTGACTTTAAAATGCTCGTTAGGACTCATTAATTTGATTTCACAACCAGCTAATGGGTTGCGACCTGCAGTTTGCGAAATGCCCTGTCGTCTGCAACCTGGAAGCGGTGGGCAGTGCCGACACCAGCCTCTGGCTTGTCTCTGCATCTCCTGCCTTCTTTCTCACAGGATTCTCTGTCTAATAATCCCACTGTGGAGGGCTTCTGCCATCACCTCCTCCTGGTCTTGGTGTCGTTTCATCAGCCCACCCAGCCCCAGGTCTCTGTGCCCAGCAATCAACACGCAGATGGCACCTGCCTGACCTTGTCCCCCACTCCTTGACCTGAGATGTAGAACCCATGTTTTCCTTCCCCAAAGCCATGAGTGACTGACCCTGAAACTCATTCTTTACTGTGGCTGGAGAGTGAGACGGTGCTACCACTGAGGACACAGCACCAGTCAGACCTGGACTATGCTGTGCAGAATTCTCTTTAACTCCGTATTGTGTTTTCCAAGTTGTTTCCAGTGGATTGTGCTGTTTCTTGGAAGTACAAAGGAAGCTGAAGTTAGGATGAGAGTAAAATAAAATACGATCCCTACAGCCTGTCACTCTGTCTGTCCCCTTTGGTAGGAGCCCCGCTACACGTGGCCTTTCACAAGGGGAATGTCGTGGAGTGTGCGCTTGCTGTCTAATGCCTGCGGCTAATAGCACAGGCACCGTTGGAGCCTAGATGTGCTGGTCCTACACTACGCTGGGGCTCCGTGTCACAAGGTCATCACTACCACCAGAGGCCATTTGCGGGAATCCCTAGCCTGCAGGATTGTGTCTGATGGCTTTTGTACCTTCAGTGTGCGATCGGCAAATCCCACCCTTGCCCTTAAACTCAGCTCTGCTCATCCTTTCCCTCACAGACTTTTCCTCCAGCAACTTCCTCACCAGAGAAGCTGGCAGTAGCCGGGGTTACCTTGACCTCCTGGCTTGAGGTCTGGTGACACCAAAATTGGGGGAAAAGGGGAACGGTTAGGCAGATCTCTCCTCTTTCACCAAGGGAGGGTGGCCTGGGCAGTGACCTAGGTAGAATCTGCTTGCCATAGTGGCAGCTTTTCTCCCAGAGATCACAGTGATGATGCCGCCCTGGGGCTCGCGTGAGATAAATCTTAGATGTTGAATGAAGAAGCCAGCAGGACAGCCCAGTACAAAACAGACCCCTCACTCCCTACAGCTGCAGGAAGTAGAACCCCTCTGCTGCCCAAGCAGTCCATGCAAACCTTGGCTACCCTGGAGGGGAGGTAGGAGTTAGCGGAACAAAGGCAGCTGCTGGAAATGAATGGGTCTGTGTCTCCTGGAGGTGGCTCCAGGACAGGCATCTGTGGAAATCTCATCAGCTGGCTCTTGGTACCTGAGAAGCTTTCTCCAGCTTCCGTTTTTTCCTCCTGCAATATGGCAGCCTGTGAGAAAGCTAAATTCTTGCTGACAGCCTGATGTAGTTAGTGTTCTCCCTCACCACCGTGCTCAGATGCGCTGCAGGAGGATGGGGAGGGACAGCCTCTCTCCTCGCTGGCCCAGTAAGGAAGCTGCACGTGCCTACTCATGAATGAGTCCTACTGGACAATGCCTGGCCCTGAGCCCCCATGGGAGGACCTCACCCTCTGCCCAGCAGCTTTCTGCTTCAACGCTGCAGGTGCAACCTTTAAGAAATCACTGTGCCCTTGGAACATTCTCTCCCTCCTCCCAAATTCTCACTAAAATCACAGTTGGGTATGGAGTGACGCTCCACTGGGTAGCGAAGATGAGAGCTTGGTAGTTGTCCTTCAGGT
Source organism: Alexandromys fortis (assembly GCF_014885135.2). NCBI lineage: Eukaryota > Metazoa > Chordata > Mammalia > Rodentia > Cricetidae > Alexandromys > Alexandromys fortis. Next base: position 3,243,466 of record NW_026068035.1, read on the forward strand.
AGCCCCCGGGGAGGACAAGCTGGGGGAGGTTTGAAGGAAAAGCCTCCCAGTATGAGCAGGGGCCTGAGGCTGTGATGTGGGGTTTCTTTTTGACTCTTTGGGGGCTGCCACCTAGCTCCCAAAAAAATACACAGAAATTTACTCTTACTTATGAATGCCCAGCCTTAGCTTGACTTGTTTTCTCGCCATTTTTTTAAACTTAAATCTCTAAGTTCCCCTTTAACTACTTTTAGCCTCTGGACTGTTTTACCTTTCTTAATTCTATTTTCTTTTGTTTGCTTCTTACTCTGTGGCTGGCTGGTTGGCTGACCCCTGCATCCTCCTTCTCCTTTTCTTGTTCCTTTTTATTCCCTCTGCCTGCCAGCTCCACCTGTCCTTTCTCCTGCCTTGCTATTGGCCGTCAGCTCTTTATTAGCCCAGTCAGATGCTTTAGACAGGCAAAGTAATGCAGCTTCACAGAGTCAAACAAACGCACATAAAAGAATGCAACACATGTTTGCATCATCAAACAAATGTTCCACAGCATAAACAAATGCAACACATCTTCAACTAATATTCCACAACAATGGGGCTTGACAAAGGCCAGGTCTGGCTCTCTGCAGAGCTGAATATGGCAGCCTGCCTTTGCTTCAGCAACTCAGCAGAGCTAAAGAAAAGTCTGAAACATGTGACGTAGTCACAGGTAAAGCTGCTCTCCGGGGACCACTCCAGCCCTTCTGACTACCACTCTCACGTAGTATTGACATCCGAGACCAGGCACAGGGTCTTTTAAGAGTGATGACAGTGTCCCCAGGATGATGGTGTCTGGCTAGACACTGAAGATATATTGAAAGCGACTGTGTGTGCATTTTACATGCAAGTCAAATGGTCTGCGGATGATGCTTCGGAGGAAAAGACAGATCCAGGCACATTCTCAAGTTTGCAGCCATAAAACCAGCGTTCAGCGGACAGTACAGGCTCATCACCATCTGTGGAATGTCTACGCAGTGAGGCTGACTCTTTACTGCTACATGGAAGATCTCCACTGAGGTAGAAGGCCGGTGTCCTTAGTGCAAAACTGCCCCTAATGAGAGAGCTTATACTGGGAAGTTGAACAGCACCTAAGCCTTAACTTTTTCCCCCCAAGTTTAAATGTTTTTAGTACTTTACCATACCTAAAACAATAAATAGAAAAATAGAAAAAAGGAAGAGAAGGCAAAGATATATGAAGCGAGGAAACACTCTCATTTATATTTAGAAAGTTTGAAAATGTACGATCATAACACAAATGGAGAGCCGGGGTTTGTTTGTTTGTTGTTTGTTTTTAATTCTTAGAAATCACTAGAAATAAGAGCATAATAAGAATATCAGAGGGAAAGTTGGAGATAGAACTGAGATATATATAAAAGGAGAACAAAGCACAAAGAGGGGGGCAGGAGAGGAGGGACCCCCCACGCTACCTGACAGAGTTCTCAGAACCAGAGACCAGAAGAGAGCAAGGACCTTCCAGTGAAGCAGCAACATTGGCTAAGGACAGCAGCGAGGACAGCACAACAGCCAGGACAGAAGCCTTGTGTTTCTCAGGAAAGCGTGTAGTGTGTGTCACACACAAGCCCTTGGGAGGCTGAGGCAGGAAAACCACAAGTTCAAGATCAGCCTGAGTAAAACTTTGCTTAAAAAAAAATCCCCTCCTCAAATTCCAGCATGGCCAAGAAAGGAAAAACACAGTCAGACATACAGACATGCTCAATCAAAAAGGAGCTGTGCAGGCTGGACAAGAAGGGGGCTGGGGGGGTCACAGTCACAAGCAGGATGCTTCAAGTGTATCTCTGGTAATGAACTGAATCAGTCTCATTGTACCAGGACTTCCGGCTCTCATGGAAGGTGGGGGTGACTAAGGAAAGGCCACTATTAACTTCAGGCAAAGTATAATAGTATAGGAAGGATATACAATGATAAGGCAGTGTGTGGTTAGGTTTCAGGTCCCAATCAGCAGTTTAAATTACCCAAACACCCATTTCTCCTATGTGACCATTTGCACTTACGCCGTACAGCTCCTTGGCCCTCCCTCCTAGACAAGTGATTCTGGTACCCGTGTGACAGCCTGATGTCCTGGAAGGAAGAAGGGAGGGACACCCTTCACTGCACAAGTGCCACTCATAGATGGGCCCTATCGGTCAGAGCCTCACCCTGTGGTCCTCACCCTGTGGTCCTCTCTATGAAAAAAAGCAGAGAACTTACGTTTGCTTAGCAGCATGAGAGCATCCTAGGAAGACAGGTGGGCATCTGGAAGGGACAGTGTATGTGATATCGGAGGGTGACCCCCCCCCCAGCTTAGGCTGGCAGGAAAATAACATCACGTGGTAATGCAAACAGACAAGAACTTGCCTGTTAGAAACACAAACCAAAGTTTTTCATGGTAGAAATGACAAGACGCCCAAGATTTACTTAGACTAGCAAATGCAGGAGCCATTACTTGCAGAACGAAACAGTAGGTCTTTTCACAGGTCACAGGATTTGTTTCCTCCTGTCTAGAAGAAGATGCTAGATCTGTTTTTCTCTGCTGGAGCCCCTCCAGTCAGGCAAGAACAGCATCTGTATAGACAAGACCTCCAGACTCCCCGCCTAGAGTCTGCCAGACATCTGACTGGGGCGGGAGTGAGGCAGGCGGCAGAGGAGGCAGAGGAGGCAGACGTGCTTCTGAGCACTGGGCCGTCCTGCACCCAGGTGGGATAACAGTAGGTAGTGTGTAAGTCTTAGGAACTACTGAAGGGCAGCAAAACACAGCTGGTAAACTTGGGAATTTAAAAAAAAAAAAATCCAAACAAGTGCTGAGACCTGAAGGTGGCCACCAAGACTGCTTTGAGGCTGTGTTTGTTATAAAGAAAGTGTATCTGATTTAAAAAAAAAAAAACTATTAATTTAATAAAAAGAAAGCAATAAAGTGATCTGAAAAAGGAAGTCTTGCCAAAGCAAAAGAAACTGATCTTAAAAACAGAAGGAACAGCACAGGAGTGACAGTCACTGCTAGCCCAGACCTCTGCAACCACCACTCTGCAGGGTTTGTCAAGGACACGGGAGTCTTCACAACCAGACACCAAGCACAGTCACCCAGCCCTTGAGACCCAGGGCTCCACAAAACCGGAAGTCCATGCCTGGAGTGAGGTGGGCCCTGGTGGAGCACCCTCATCCCTGCTGCTCGCAGCACAGTTAGGTTGCCGGCCTACAGCGCCACTCATCCAGTGCAGGCTCAGGAAGGACCTGTTGTTAGCCCCGCGCTTTTCCCAGATTGCCGGGCTGCTGGCAGCTGGATTCCTGGATCCCGTCTGCACCACCCCTTCTGGCTCCTGCCGCGCTCAGAGTGGAAACACAGGTTAAGAGTTTAACTCTTGCACGGTTGGAGTTTAAAAATGAAGTCTGGCAAGTGATTAAACTAAATTGCAGACCTAATTGCTTTCACTTAAAACAATATTAAGGCAAATGTGATATTGTGTTTAACTTGGAGGAACGGCGCCATTGGCAGCGGAGTCCAACGCTGGTTCCTCACAAGGGAGGCCTTGCCCTGCAGATGGCTCACGCAGAAAGCGTAGGGGCTGAAATCCTAAGCGGTATTTCAGCTGGAGCAAATGGCGGGCTCGCAGCCGTCCACAGGTGGCACGGGGCTGACCGCTGACTGTGATGAAGGTGGGGCTGAATCAAGGGGTGCAGCAATGCAGCAAACGTGTGGGCCATGAAGGAAAGAGTTCTGGAAGATTCCGAAGAACACTTAGATCAGGCAGGGCCCTGGAAGGAGCCAGGAACACTACGCAGAATTACAAAACGACTGGAAGCTTCTATTCTTAACCATCGTCCTCCACATTTTGCAATTTTTATGTTCACTCCCAAGTCAAGTTTTATTCACGGTTGCCAAAACAGCTGTTCACACAGTGGAGATGAGGCCCTGGGGTTTTGCCCCTCCTAGCCCGCCTACAGTGAGGCAGCAGGCCCCTGCACAGGGTCTTGGCCACACCCAGGAGTACTGCAGGAGGAGTGGCCCCGGGGACCAGGCAAGAGTCCCACTCCTGGAAATCCTCCCACAGCCCTGGGGCTCCGACCTACAGAGCAGCCAAGGCTTCTCTCTTCAGTGGTCCCACGCTGACTGGAAGAAAGAAAAATATGAGAAGGATCATTAATCTGGGACCTGTTTTATTGGTCCTTCTATTTCACAGTTCCAGCTTGGAAAATACCATGTTTTATGTGTTCTAGGCACTTCATCACTGGCTGAGATAGGATGAGAAACGAAAGGAGGGGAAAGGGAACTTTTGCAGTCAAGAAAACAAATGCTGGTCAATTGCCACTCGCCCGAGACTCTCCACTGAGTCTAAATTCAATTTGGTTTAGCTTCAGCTCCTCCGGTCTAACTTCAGATATGGGCCTCTTCTGCTGGTGTCAAGTGCTGGGTGCCAGGTGCCCTCTGGTGCTGCTGGCTCAAGCTTGTGTTCTACAGAGCACTCTCCTCCTGGGTGTGGAAGGAAGTAGGTGTGCAGGCATGGTGGGTGGTTGGATGGCAAGGTTTGCTGTACAGGAGCACACTGAGTGGAGGTTTCAAATGCGTCTCTGTGGGAATGCACGAGCCACAAAGCCTAGAGAGAACCTTTCCCTGGACAAGTAGACGGTGTGACGTGCACTGTCTGAGCACGGCCTCGCTTTCCCAGAGGAGACAGTAACAGTCACCACTCCGTTTTGGTTTGGAGCCATGGCCCGAGCACAGGCTCTGGTTTGGCCATGGATTCTTTCTGCAATGGCCCAAAAAAAGCTATTTGCATTGAATTGTGAATCTGGGTTTACTGTGGCTGTGCCTTGAACAGCAAGAAGCCAGGCCCGGGTACGTGGGGTTTTAACATGGCCCGGCTGTGCTGGCCTGTCTCCTCTAGCCACCGTGATAGTGCTAATACAGGACCAGCAGCTGGAAGCCATTCAGTCTTCTAAATCGACATGAGAAGACGGAGAAAAAATCCAAACCTGCCCGTCTGCCCCATTCCACAGCTGTACTCACGACTCAGCGAGACTGCCGCCCAAACAAAGCCACCTCCCTGGCGTTGGCTGGCTGACAAGAGGAAAGAAAGGAGATTGCTGTAAGCCCCAGGTATTTTGGTGAGCTGGAAGCTGGCTGGAGCAGACTTGGGCGCCAGTAACACCTCCAGCTGGCGGGTATACTTGGCAACGGTCCTCAGAAAGGCACCCTGGAGAACGTGGGATGTCCTTGGGCCAATGACTTCCCGGCTGCCCAGTAGGAGCCATGTAGGAACCTAGCCCCAACACGGGCCAGCACAGAATTTCCTCAGTGGGGTCCTCTGCTCTCCTGAAATGATTGTAGAGAGAACAACAGAGATACTTGGCAGGAGTCCATGTCTACAGGTCCAGATCAGCTGACCACTTGACGTACTAAGATGCTAAAGACATCTAGAAGCTGCCTCTCAGCCTGTGCCAGCTGGACTTAGACAACACCCCCCCCCCGGCTCCTCCACCCTACTCCCACCCCTCCATTCCACTTGTGAATACCCAGCATTCCTACTTCAGAGGCCAATGATGCCTTGGGAATTGGGCCACCAGAAGAAGAGGATGGCCTGGATGACTAGGGATAGTAATGATGATCATGGCAATGCTGTCAATCATGGTGGAGCTAGTGATGGTGGTAACCATGGAGATGGTTGTGATGGGGATGTGAATGGTGATTGTGCTACTGCTGATGGTGGCTGTGGTGACGAAGGTGGCCATAATCATGGTAGTGGTGATGAGACTATGACGATGGTCAAAACAATGGTAGTGGAGATGGTGGCCGTAGTGATGGAATTTGAAGATGATGGTGGTGATAGGGGTCATGGTGGCAATGGTTGTGGTCACAGTCGTGGTGGTAGTGACGACAACGTTGGTGGTGGAGTCAGTTGGGATAGTGGTAGCTCCAGCAACGGTGGTGATGATGAAGGCGGGGATAGTAGTGATGGAAGGAACGGCAATAGAGGCCTAGCAGTAGTGATGGTAGCAATGGCGGTGGTGATGGTGGCGATGGTGGTAGCTGTGACAGACAGAGGTGGTTGTGATGTATTGACGAAGATGTGGCTGTGATGTGTATGGCGGTGATGGTGGTTAGAATAATGGTGAAGGAGGTAGTGATGGAGTGACGGTGAAGATGTTGATGACGTTGGTACGGTAACTGGTTTCTGTTGGCTTGATGTGGATAAAGGCAAGTGCCACCTTCCTCCTGTGTCCTCCACATGTATGGATCTCCACATGTAGCAGCATCCTGCGGTGTGGGCAGCATGGCCATCAGCCGTCCTCTCTACTCTCAACCTGAGAGAAGAACTACAGTCATTGGCCACACACGAGCACCTACAGTGCAATGTGCACACCTGCCCAGGGGCTAGCTATGGCTATAAACTCCGTGTCAGATTTAGAGTCACATAAAAAACAATATAAAATGTCTAGTAATTTTCATTTTGATTACAGATTGAAGTGTTAATGTCTTCTTGGGATGAGTTAAATAAAATAAAAAATTAAAAGTGTTATTTATCTTTACTTTTTAAATGTGGCAACTAGCAGACCTACAATGATATGCTGCTTCCATTAGCTCTCTGTCAGGCTATGTGTGTCTCCAAATTGCTATAAAACCCTCTCTGCCTGCTGAGTTTATGGGCGTTGTGTCTAATCCCCACAAATGTGAATATGGGTCACGGGAAGATCTTCACAGTTGATACGCCGAATGATACTGAATTATTGGGGTAATGCACTTGACTTGGTGTTTTTCTGTTTTTAAAAATGTCAGTAATACAAAACTTCAGGCAGCATATGGTCTAGAAATAACTCTTTGTGCAGATTCAGAACCAAACACCCTAACTGCTTCTGAGTCTACTGCGGCCTTTTGCACGTGTGAGTTCATGTGGTCATGCATGAGCAAATGAGGTGGCTCTAGCAGTAGTGAGATGCCCACTGTTCTCAAGTGTTGAAAATTACATAAGCTTCTGGAACCCAGGGCAAGAGTCAGCAAGGCTGTTGACTTCATCCCTCTGCCTTTCAAAGTCTGCGCCCGAAGCATGTAATATCTCAACTTGATGGTTCTTTGCATTTGGCCATGTGCTTTGATGGAGGGAATGATAAGAAGCAATGAGGAGGCCAGAAGAGGCAGGGTCACCAGAAGCAAACCTGCAGAAAGGCCCAAAGGTGGTCAGGATGCCCATCCTCTGCTGTAGAGGACCAGCATCCACCAAGAACAGTCAAAGTGATTGTGGAATCAGCCATGGTTGCTGATCCAAGGGTGCATGACCAGGTCCTAGGTTCACACGGGTGTATCCATTCTGCTATGAGCTTGGCAGGCTTGTCACTATAGGAGAGCATTCTCACAATGGCCATGGACGGCTGCATGCTTGTAGGTACTCTTCATTCCTTCACGGGGTCTCAGACTGGAGGACCCTTCGTTGTTTGTCATGACAGGCAAAGCCTTGAGCACTCCCTTCCCCCTTTCCATCACTTCTGAATGCTGGTGGTGTGTTTGTGCCAGGTTTGACAGAGACGTATACGACGACTCCCTCAGATGACCTAGACATAGAATGTTCTGGTCCTAGACACACGTCCGCTTCATTCCTCACAGTGTCCGGAGCCTTAGAGCTCAAGTCTTTCTTGCATCAACACATAGATGTGCTCCCTTTATCCTTCAGGGTCCCACTGAAAGTCACACCAGCCTATTTTACAGATAGTAGGCCCACTTTCCGATTTGAAATGTCCAAGTCAAGGCGTCAGGTTGGGTAGCCACCTACAGTTCCACACTCACTAGGAGGGACCTGGATTATACCTGGGGCTGCACCACCCACTCCACCACATGACCTGCCAGGAGGGTGGAGCCAGGGAGGGACAGAGTCTCTTTCACAACTTCATACAAAGCCAGCTGTGACAATACTTTGGGTTCTTGTGTCTGGGCCCAGTGCTGTGAGAGACAGTATATAGCAAGAGTCCCTCAGAAACAGGAAGAGAAGCATTAGAAGAGGGCCCCAGAGAGCCACCTGCCCAGCACCAGTGAGAATGCCGGGAGAAGGCTCCATCTGTGAAGGGAAGTGGCTTTCCCAGACCTTAGGGCCATTGTACGGGGATTCTGCACTTCCTGCCTCTGGAGCCTCGAGAAACCAGGTCTATTGTTTATAAACCATCCATCCTATGGCACTTTGTGACAGCCCCACAAAGGGACTGAGACACAATCAGCAAGGGTTGTGCACGCAATGCTCACAGGGCTGTATTTGAAGGCTTCTACCATCTCTCGGTTTAGGAGCACTTCCTCAGCCAAGGTGACAATGGCCAATGAGTAGGTTTTCCCCTATTAATAACAAGTGACTTTCAGATGAGCTGGGTTCTGCATACGCCATTGGCCATGGCATGAGAAGCAGGGTGACTGGAATCCTCAGCTCTGGCTCCATTCCTCCCAGAGCCAGCTGCGAGCAGTTTAGTGAAGGGTTTGTATGCCCCAGCAGCCAACACGTCTCTGCAGACAGACGATATCCACGGGGGCCGAGGGCTGGCTCAGGAAGAAAGCTTTGGAATGACCTGGGAACAAACATAGGGCCGTTACAAGAAAGGTCACAAGAAAGAAGCTGTGACCAGAGTCATGTGTAGGCCATCAGGTCCTACATCAAACAGAAAGCCACAAAACTCAGGAGGACCAACTTAAATACCCAGAGGTGAAGCAGATTTGGAGACTGTCAGTGTGTGGCAAACCAGATCTGTGTTTCCATCCCCCAGTGTATTAAACAGAGTACAGCATACATGGGTCTCATCCGGTGAAACATCTGGAACCAGGTGCAGAGGGAGGCTCACCCTAGGCTACATGTCCATATGCTGGGAACCAACAGTCTCTTTCCTGGAGGCCCTGCAGATGAGACAACTGTCCTAGACTGGGGGCACAGTTTGAAGGAATTTCCAGTGGTAGGGTCCCAGATGACCTTCCACCTCCAGAGCCTGTGTGTCAGCTCTCAGGAGCATGCTAGAGGGATGGGACATCACACAGGACTAGTGGGAGCTCCCGTGGACACAACAACCAATTACCCTCACCCAATTCTGCTGCCTGGGTTCCTACTTCACTTTTTTGGGGGCCTCTGAGGTGCTACCAAGTAGAGATCTACTTGGGACAGATAGGCTCCTGATCTAAAAGCTCAGAATTACCTGAGTGTTAAGACACTATCAGCCTCTCACACATTGGCTGGAATAATTCTGCTTGTTGGTTTTTTCCCAGCTCTTCAAAACCAGCTACAATGTTGGTCTGGGCTTTCAGATGGACCCAGGGCCAAGCTGGAGGGCTGGACCTAGTTTATCAGATTCTCATGGGAAAGGAAGCCTGGCCCCAAGATACCCTACTTGAAGGGATAGACCTGAGCTCGTGTTTGCAAAAGAAGATTTGGAAGCATGTAGCTTATGGTGGAGAAAGTGTCTCTCCAGTGGTTCATGTTGGAGGAGTACCCTTTATTACCCTGGCCTGTAAGGAAATAGTGTTTGTTGTGCGGAACTGAAGCGGCTCTCATGGAGGCCAAGAATAAATTAGCTTAAGTTTCTCTCCAAAGTTAGAGACTTGAGGCTGGGCATAGTAGCACCTGCCTGTAATCCCAGCAGTTGAGAGGCAGAGGCAGGAGGGTTAGTAATTTAAGACCAGCCTCAGCTGTGGTAAGTTCAAGGCCAGCCTAGGCTACATGAACCCTTATCTTTAAAGGGAAAAAACAAACAAACAAACAAAATAGAAAGACAAAAGGGGGAAGAAGAGAGAGAGAGAGAATACTTGGGGTAGCAAGTACATTCACACAAGGCATACAACATATAACAAACACACACACTCACACACAGAATCTACTCATGCTCATGTTCAGTACTTTCAGGCCCTCCTGTCCCAGCTTCCTCCCCACTGTGCTCCAGGTCATGCTTTTTCCTGCCTTCATTTTGGTGAATCTACTTCCATGAATCCAAAGGATGACAATGACCTGAGCTATGTTTCACCAATAGGCTCTTTCCTCTTCCTAAGCAAACATAATTCAGTAATAGAAGACTTGCCAAGCATGCATGAGGCCCTGAATCCCATCGTTGGCACAAGAGGAAGAGAAGGGGGAGGGGGAGGTGAATGGGGAGGGACCTCTTCAGTGGGAACAGGATGCAGTGTCTGAGGGGGCAGCTGGCACATATATAAGACAATGGCCCCGGTCCCACCCCTGACCTCTGATGAGCTCACAAGCCCTTTCCCCTGACCCCTGGATGGGGCACCCATCCTACTGTTCCTCAGTAGCCATCTTCTTGTTCATCTTCTTGTTGACACAAAAACACACTTCCTACCTCAAACATGAGCCCAGGAGCTTGGGTTCAGATTACTCCAAACACCAAGCTCCTGTGTGGTGCCAGTTTCTCAGTCTTTAGAGTCACCCAACAGAGGAAGGCCTTAAGCACACATTTCAAATGTGTTCGTGGAAACATCAGGAAGGCAGGTCACAGAACAGCAGGGAAACCTCTGGAACAGGCTGATTGGCTATCGGATGATATCCTTCCTTTGAGCTGGTGGAATCTAGTAGTTAGTACATTCCAAAAGGATTTACCTAATGGCCTCAGTTAGGGCGAACCCAGAGACAAGCAATGAATGAGTAAGAGATCTAAAAATAGTGCAACATAATTTGGTTCCAAACCTGCAATAATCCAATTCTCTATAACCACAAACGTTTCTAATGGGTCAGACAGATTTTTGGACTGTTTGTACAGGTAGGACTTTTTTCCCCCCTCTGAGAACTCCAATTCACACTTCCAATTCTCAGACAAGGATCCCCATTGTGTTGTGTCCCCTTGAGAGTCCTCCATCTCTCTCAGGGAGCCAAGAGAAGTCAGTCTAGGAGGGATCCCTAGAGATACAGATCCACCCCAAGCCTTCCAAAAGTAAGGGAGTGGAGAGAGTGCTGCACAGGACACTGCACGCATTTCTCTACACAGAGCATGTTGTTTCGGGGTACCACACAAGTCTGCTGCATGGGGGTACCACACAAGTCTGCTGCATGGGGGTACCACACAAGTCTGCTGCATGGGGTACCACACAAGTCTGCTGCATGGGGGTACCACACAAGTCTGCTGCATGAGGGTATCACACAAGTCAGCTTGTGGGGTCTTGCAGGCAGGCCTAGGCCCATGCAGGCTGCTGGCTCCTCAGTCCAAGACTCAGAACTGCTTGTTCCATGTGATGCAGAGTTGCGGTCCTGCCTGCCAGATGGATGACCTCTGATCCTTGCTAGCCGGCAAGTGTCCAAGAACAAACCTGGATCATCCTGAGAGCTGTAGGAACGTCGAGTTACTACAAACCGGGTGACTTAAAACAGCAAACCAGTAAAACATTTTTTTTGTGGTTTTCTTTTTTTTTTTTTTCAAAGAATTTTCCATGTTGCTCAAACCCCCTGCCTCAGTTTCACAAGTGGCTGGAACCACGGGCTTACATCACCAGACCCCAGACTGACACTCACAGCCCAAAGCAGAAGGGCAAATTAAGAAGTGGGCACTGCTGCACTTGGATGCACTAGGGACATCATCCCTGCCTGCCTCAGTTTGGATGGCTACCAGCGCTGCTTGGCTGGTGGTCACATCATCCTGGCCTCTTCCTTATCATCACACAGAAGCTCTTTGAACCTGTGTCCCTCTTCATTAGACACTGGTCCCTGGTGAAGGCCTTCCATAGTGAGCTGATTCTGATACATCTGTGAAGTCCATTGCTGGAGTCTGCACTGGGCGTTTCTGAGTTCTTGGCATCTTGTTCAAAGAACTGGAAAAAGTGCGCCCTGAAAGCCAGGAGGCAAGGGGTTTTATTCAGAAGCAAAGTGAAAGTACAGAGCGTTTAAGATGCAAAATAGCAGCGGGCCCTGAGCAAGATTTTCCTATGAGCTCTAGGTTACTTTTCAGGACTTTTTTGGGGAAGGAGGGGTGGTTGCTAGGGGTGGTTGCTAGGGGCAGGACCGGGGAGTATTCTGCTCTGTTATACTCATGAGGGACACACATGGGTGATGTAACCCTTTATTCACTCACCGCACAGGTCCTTTCCCATAATGCATCTGATTTCAATATCATGTGTGCACAATCATGCATAGCCATGAGATGCTAAATGGGGGGGGTCCCTAAAGGTTCACTCAGAGGACACAGGTCCTCTTTTGAGGCATGTGCCTAAAACCAGTCCACACTGGTTCAACAGGCTGACTCTGGTTCCAGCTGTGTTCAGCCACAAAGGAGATGTAATTAGGGTTACCAGGGTGTTATTCGGAGCTGTTGGGGTCGAGTGACCAGTTGCTTTGTTTACTAGGTATGTGTGTGTATATGTGTGATGGAGGTGGGGGTTCCAGGTTGCTAAGCTATCCCCACAAATTGTCTGCCTCAGATCCTCCTATAAGGAAACAGGTACCTGAATTATGGTGTCTACAGACCTGCAGGGTAGCACAAAGACATGATTCAACCCCCAGCAGCATCCTTAGAAGTTTTCCTGGTACAAGAAGGGGGGGGGGGGCTAGGTTGCTTTGATGTTTAACCAGTCTCCTCCGACTTGAAGCCTGGGGTCCCCAGTCACTATCCTCCAGAAGTTCATCTACATACAAATGGTTTCACTCTGGCTGCCAAGAGATCTGACAACCCTCTCAGACTGTGATTGGCATCCCAGGTGGGCTGAGGGCCACTGGGGCAAGCCCAGTGCCATAGAGCAGCCCTCTGTTTGTCAGCCGTGACTGCCAGGTGCAGGGGATGTGGCTGGCTCACATGAACACACCTAAGCGTTGCCCATAGCTTCCTACTTTTTCAGTTCACAAGCTTTTGCCCTAGTGCTGGAGGGTGTTCCAGGCCACCAGGGAAAGGAGCCACCGTCCAGTTCTCATGACAAACATTTGCTTATGTGCTCTACTAAAGGATGGCTCCACTCCAGCAGGTGCTGCAGAAGGCAAAGGCACTTACTTACAAAACTGACTACCTGCATGTGACCTCCCCAAACCCAGATGGAGAAAACTGACTCACACACTCATCCTATGATCTCCCCCATGGGTGGTGTGGCATGCATGGATCCCCTCCTCCACCACACACACACACACACACACAAATAGATGTGATCTTCTAAAAAGGAGGTGTCCCATTGGGCCAGGACTCATGTGTAGGGGTAGAAACATCACATCTTGGGAGTGGAACTACCATGTCTAGGCGGTAAGGGAGCGATTTCTGGGGGAGGGGGTAGGAACAGTGTCTGGAGAATGGAGAAGTTATCCCTTGGGGTGAAGAAGCCACATCTGGGGTATACAGGAGTCACTTCTGAGGGAGGAGACAATCATGGTGAAGAATAAAGGAGTCATTTCAAGGTGGGGGTAGAGGAGCCACATCTGGGAGATGGGGGAGTGCCTTCTGGAGACTCTTAAGTATCAACACATCTGAGGACTGAAGAAGTCACATCTGGAGGATGGAGAGCCCACTTCTGGGGAATGGAGAATCCACTTCTAGGGGATGGAAGAAGGTTTGTCAGCTCTGAGGGAGAACTTTGAAAAGTTGTTAACTGGACTTCAAAGAACATTAAGTTTACAAGACCTGCTTGTTTCATCCTTGCTTGTTTGCTTGACCCTCGACACTTAATGTTCTTTCAAGTGAATCTGGGTTTTCGGGGTGTTCTGATTGGTTCTCTGGCTCTCCTTGGGTGTTCTCTCTCTCTCTCTCTCTCTCTCTCTCTCTCTCTCTCTCTCTCTCTCACACACACACACACACACACACACACACACACACACACACACACATTCCCTATGCCCTGGGAATGAAGCAACGTGGTATAGTGCCACCAAGATTCTTTGCCAATCCCCTGTCTCAGTGGCTGACTGAGATGGGCCATATGAGGATTTGATTTTTTGGGTCTACTAAGTGGACCCCAAAACTCTGAGGAGCAGCTTCATTAAAAGTTAATTAGGAGAGGCGATGGGGGACTAGTAACACAAATGAAGTCTCTCGGCATTAGTTCTTGTGGCTAAGACTCCACCCAAACCACTTCTGAGGGTCAAAAAAGCTGTTCTGGGGTACTCCTGTATCTCCACACGCTGCACAGCCCCTCAGACAGTCTTGGGCATAGCAAGGCATTAGGAGTGAGGCATAGACAGGCGAGACCTCTTTAGGTGTGACAGACATCGAGCAGGTCCCATGGTGGGTGAACTCAGACACTTCATACTCTTTCAAATGGTCTACCCGTAGGCAGCACAGCACCCCAGGAATAAGACACGATGAGATCCCAGGGCATCATCTGGCCTTCCTGAAGAAATGTAGTGTATTCCTTGGGGGCCTTCAAGTTCAGGACAACTTCCTGGGGATTCCGAGCCATCCCACTCTTTAGAACATCCCACTCCAACAAAGTAAGGGTTCGGAGGGCTCTAGAAGTACTGGCCCAAAAGACGGGGGGCAACAGTGGGAGGCATTTCCCTCTTATTCTGATGGTGCAGGCTACTCTGTAAGGGCTTAAGAGACAGGGTTGCTGGGCTTATTCATCTGAAAGATCCTGTGTGTGTGCTGACACTGGTAGTGTAGGGACATCGGGGGGTTCCGAGTGGAACATGTTGACAAAGGATCCCAGGTCTCATGAGAACCACAGTGTGGAGAGTAAAGATACAACATACCCCGAATCCCAAGGAGCTGGCACCTGTGCAGGATGGGGCCATGCGAGAGTTTCATAATCTACCCAAGAACAAGGGGTGAGAAGCTGAGAGCCATACTCCACATTTCTGTCCCTTGGTGGCGTGACATTTGCTAAAGAGCTCCTGGTATTGGTCCTTGAAGCTCCCCTCTGGTGAACAAAATGGAGGAAACTTCCATTTCCGGTGTTGAGAAACTGTGTGCTTTGATGCAGGTTCCCTGGACTACCTGGAACGTTAAGGCGTACTGATCTTGGGACATTTATGCTACATCCCTCTATGCCGGTCTACAGTGTGGCTTTCGCTTCCCCATTTGGTCCAAATGCTACGTACACCATTGGTGATGGGCTCTCTCCCCTGTGGATAGACAGTCTGGGGCCTCTGCCACTGTTCCAGGAAGAAGGTTTCAGCCTCCCAGCACCCTTGAGAAAAGCTACCTCCTTCCCAGTAGGTGTCTGACGTCATATCTGACTTCCACTGCAAAGCCAGCGTTTGCCCCACGGAACCACGGGAGTCCTGTGAATGAGGCCGCTCTGGTCACCGCTTCTCTTTCCAATCTTGCCAGAAGCCTCAGGCCTTCCATGGATCCTGTTCCCTCCAAATTGTCACCTCCGCCCTTTCTGGGTAATCCAACCTCCTGCTACCATGATCCTCGCTGCCTGCATTTGATGTGGTCACAGCGCACCTGACAGGCCACCTAGTTCAAGCTCCTCTAGCAGGCAAGAAGTTCAACCTCCAAGTTCCCAAAACCCACAGCATAAGGCTCTGAATGCAGTAAACCTGTCTCCAGTTCTATGAAATCAATGTTTATTAAGCTTGTTTTGGAGCCAAACTGGTCTCCTGCCACGGAGCTGAATTGCATATAGGCTGCAGCCGAGCCGGCTCAGCCAGCCTTCCAAAGAGGTGCGAGAGGAAGGCAGGCGGGAGGCCCCGCGACTAGGCTCCAGGGCCCCACAAGTGCGGGCCAGGGTTTTATTTGCTAAGCAAACCTGCGCAGGCGAGCCTGGCCCCTTCTCCAGGGTGAGGCCCGGGCTGGACGTGAGCATCACCGGCTTTTTGTTTTGTTTTCACCAGAGCCTGTCTCCAGCTTTCCTCGCCTGGTTTTATGTAAACTCTAGGGCCCTGCTGGCTGAGAGCGGGTTCTGTTTTTTCGGCAGCCCTGTGGCTTTTGGACTCAACAGACTTGAAATTAGTTCATGGCGACCCAGACACACATCACAGCTTGGAAACCACACGGGAGCTATGCTGCGAAGGCCGCCGCGCCTTGAAGCAGCCAGAATGAAATTTATAACAGTGACCTGGGCCTCGTCAGCCTCATGACAGTGTGTAAAGTGAGTCGCTGCTTACTCACCAATTTGCTGGCGAGGCCGGTGGATTAGGAAATACATCAAAGGTCAGACAGTGGGAGTGCGTCTAGACGGGCTATTTCAGATTCGACACTCCTTGTGTTTCTTTAGCAACCTTTGCAAACACTGATTTTTTAGCAATGTCATAAAGAGTTTTGTTCACTTCTGCAGTCAGAGAGACCACTCCGAGTGACAAGTACCGCATCCAGTTCATGTGTTTCTGCAGTGTCCCCAAGTTCCTCTATTTAGAGAGAGCTGGGAGAGAAGGGTAAGTCCTGCCCAGCCCTCCCAGGGTCAGGCTCCTGGAGAGGCCAGGCCTCCAGGAAGTTCCAGGCCTATGGCCAGAGTCCCTAAAAGAAGTGACTATGTTCCCCCCGGGACTGTAAGGGTAAGCATGGTTTGTCGTGGTTTTTGTCAGCCCTCACGAGTTCCATGCAGGGTTTTCTGAGGGGGGAGGAGCATCTCTGAGAATTGACCCACGTGACTTTGAGGTCCACGCCCTTCCTACCTTGAAAGGATGTGGGGAGAGTAGAAGGGTGGGGAGATGTGTGAGGACAGGAGAGTGGCCTCCTGCTTGAGCGCCCTAGGATTCCCAGGACGACCCGTCTCTAGGGTTCTGAGTCTCAGGGCCATGGGGCCATCGCTAGGACATAGGTGGTCAGTAATGACTGGGTGCTGTGGGTGGAAGGCCAAAAGCTGCTCCTTACCCTGTAGCACTCCAGCTGGCAACACAGGGTGTTTCTCGTTGGTGAGCTTGCTGAGGGTGAGGAGACCTGGACCAGAGAGGCAACCAGGCAAGAAAAGGGGGGAAACCTAGCCAGCAAAACTGAAGCACCGGTTTCGCATCTATGGTAACTCTTATGTTTTTTTTTAATATTTATTTATTACGTGTACAATATTCTGTCTGTGTATATGCCTGCCTATGGTAACTCTTGTTCCCTTTTCTACTCACCAGCTCGGGATGAGCTTATGTCCCATGGGCTCTGGCCCACCTCTAAGGGAGCTGCTGTAGTCCAGGCTCTGGCAGGACAGCTGTTCCCACCAGTCCCCAAACCAGGCAGCTTACTGCAGCAGGTGTAAGTTTGTCATGGGTGGGAGTAGCAAGAAAGGTTAAAGGAAATGACAGATGCAAACAGTAGAACCTGGAAGAAACACAAGAAAACAAAACAGGGGTGCAGGGCAAGAAGGCATGCCAGGCCTGGAATGGTGGTTCAGTTCTGCAGTTAAAAGAACTGGTTGTTCTTCCAGAGGACCAGGGTTTGGTTCCCAGCACCCACATGGCAGCTCACAACTGTCTCTAACTCCAGTTCTATGGGATCTGATGCCCTCATCTGACCTTCATGGTACCAGGCACACAGGTGGTGCATAGACATACATGCAGGGAAAACACAGACATTTTTAAAAATCTTTTAAAAAAAAAAAAAAAAAGAGGAGGAAGCCAGGCGGTGGTGGCGCACACCTTTAATCCCAGCACTCGGGAGGCAGAGGCAGGCAGATCTCTGGGAGTTTGAGGCCAGCCTGGTCTACAAGAGCTAGTTCTGGGACAGGAGCCAAAGCCACAGAGAAACCCTGTCTCGAAAAACCAAAAAAA